>NC_079449.1:46236700-46316700 GCF_903798145.1 Danio aesculapii
ATTTGTAATGAGTCCCACCATGAAGACGATGCTAAACACCATGCTGTAGAGGGGATATTTAAAGTTGTCATTCTTTGGGCAGTGAGTGACGTTGCTCACATTGAGCATTTCCATCTCAAGACTCGTATTGTACATCTCGACAACAGACAAAGGCACGCTATGGGGTGGCAGTAACACGCGAGAGAGCGCACGATGAAAGGATTTCCCTCAAACTCACACGCACAAAAGCATGCGTCGCAAAAACAAAGATCACTTCAACTGCCTTCCAAGACGCTTTCGCCTTCAAGCGCTCGTAGATCTCTTTAATGTGTTTCTTCTGTTCAAAACCAAGGCATTCTTCAACAAAGCCTCACGTTGAAGGCATTTCTCCCATGAGACTGGAGCCAGACCCCGACAACCTCTTCCCCTCCCCCTTTCCCCACAGCCACCCCGCAAGTCTTGCAAGTTACTCACTCCGAAAGTTTCACCTCTTTCCTGAGCAATCCCATCCACAAAAGCGAGCAAATCCCGTGGTCCTGTTACAATCCACTCTTCAGAAGTCCCAACTGAAGCACTCCCAAAGAGTTGCTGATTGGGGTTAGTATCCGTTCTCTTTGTTCCCACAGATTGGGGCACCTGTGTGTAGAGTCTCTGACAGTGTGAGTAAATGAGCGAGTCTTTGCTTCAGCCCAGGGTCTGTTTCCTGACCCACCCCCTTCCTCGAGGCTCTGTCTCGGTGTCTCCGTCAGCAGTCGCCCCAGGGGCATTCATTGCTGTGCGCGTTTTAGAGGCGGGAGACAGAGGCAGCTGTGGCTGTGGAGGACTCTTTTACAAGCCGGTGCTATCTTGACTGGAGTATTTGAGCAACAACTGCTCCTCCTCTGCCCTGACAAACCCCTCCCTTGCTCTGACAGAGAAGACAGACTGTAAGGGTTTACTATTAGACCACGTGTGAGGTGCAGTTTGTTCTTGTACTCCAACAAATGCATTCAACCACATGGGAAATGATAAGTATTGTAGTTTTTTTTTGGGTTTCTTGTGTTAGGATTAGCAACTGCAACGGTAGTACTATACAATTAGTGTAGCACTACACACGCTGTGTTTATTATTATTTTTGTTGTGTTTGTTGTTTGTTTTTGAGCCTTAAAGAGATGAAAATGAAAGTTCTGTCATTATTTACTCAACCTTCACTTGTTTCTAACCATTCAGAGTTGTTTGATTGAAGTTTTAAGTATTATTGTTGTTGTTGTTGTTGTTGTTGTTGTAAATCTTAGTCTCTTACAAAGAGTCCTGAGCTCTAATTTGTAGACACATGAGTTTTTCATGCCTTAAAGGGCTAGTTCACCCCCATACCCCCCCACACCCAAAAATTCTGTCAAGATTTACTCAACCTTTACTTGTTTCAAACATTTCAGAGCTGTTCATTGCTATCAGAAGTGTAACATTAGATATTGAAGTTTGATTAAATGTTTGTTGTAAATCTTAATATTTTACAAAGAGTTCTGAGCTTTACTTAGCAGACACATGCGTTTTTCCAAGCCACGTTTGCCTTAAAGAGATAGTTCACCAAAAACAAAACTATTTTGTCATAATTTACTCACCCCTTTACCTGTTTCAAGCCTTTCAGAGCTGGTTTGATTGCAGTTTTAATTATTATGTTTGTTGTAAATCTTAAAGAGTCCTGGGGTTCATTCTTTGTATCTCACTTAAATGATCTACACTCTCAGAAATAAAGATACGGGAGCTGTCACTGGGGTGGTATCGTTTTCAAAAGGTACACATTTGTACTTAAAGGGTCCAAATTGGTCCCTCAAACGAATATATTAGTAGTAGTACCTAAAAATTTTATGAGGAACACTTTTGTAGTATTTTAAGTACCAATATGTACCCTTGAGGTATTAATATGGACTTTTTAGGTTCAAATTTGTTTCTTTTGAAAAGGTACCACCCCAGTGACAACTTGCGTACCTTTATTTCTGAGAGTGTTTGACAGATTCTGGATCTTTTAATCTTGATAACTGATCTCTGGCTAATTTGGTTCTTCAAACAAGTTCGCGAATCAGATTAAAATGTCAGGATGAAGTGATCTGAGATCTGCATGTCTTGTGAAGGACAGATCTATCGATCCTTGAAATCATGATCAGCGATGCAACGATTGGCTGATGGCACAGCAGTGTAATGATATCTTCTGATCAATTTTTAATTACCCATGTGAGCAAAATTACATCAAATTCGCAGTAAACCGTTTGTTAAATGTGACACGTAATAACTTTACACATTTGTTGTGGGCTGCAGGCTTTACAATTTCATGTGGCAAGAGTATTTAGCAATTTATTTAGCTTTACATTTAGAGTGGATTAATCGGCGTAATAACTGGCTGTTTAAATTAAAAGCATTTTGATATTGGTGAACGTGTCTGAAATCCCCGGCATATTATCTGTCTAAACATGTGAATGACTGCATAATTTATTATTCCTTTATAATACTATCAAACAAAAAAAAAAACAGTTAATTATTATGCACGTTGTCCATTATCATAAACAAACTGTACTACTAAAGCTGCATCGGTGCCTATAAATAGTATGCATTTATATCCAACCAGTCCATATTGATGTCCACTTTGAATTCTTAGGGAGAGAACACCCCTGTGCCCCGTGACAGATTTTGTACTTTTATTTCAGAGTGCAGACTGCATAAGTTTTATTAATATTTTTTTAAACTCATATATAACGTATATTTATATTTAACTTTATATATATATTAAACTTTATTTACCTATATATATATATATAGGTAAATAAAGTTGAATATATATAAAGTTATATATATATATATATATATATATATATATATATATATATATATATATATATATATATATATATATATATATATATATATATATATATTTATATATATATATATATATATATATATATATATATATTAGCATTTTTCTATAACCATTTTATTTTCCCAAGTGTATATAACCTATAGGTTGCTACTGTAAGATAGTATCAGCATTCAGTACATAATTTCAGTATTATCTTTGCTTGAAATTTGCCCTATCTAATGCTGTTTACATCAAATAAGCCTGCTCCCGAGCAGGTTTGAGCTACCAGACCTGTTGCGATGACAACAACTCTCGGATGAGTTTTGAAGGACGAAACGATCCTGGATCATGTCAAATCATCAATAACCAAATCCACCTAATTGAGCAATCCATGTTCGGAGAACTGACCCCTGAGCTCTAATTAGTAGACACATGAGTTTTTTCAAGCCTTAAGGCAGGGGTAGGGAACCTATGGCTCGGGAGCCACATTTTCTACAGCAAAATGAATGAGAACTCAGTCTACAATGAAATTATTTTGTAACCAATGTGCATATGTGATGCTGTGGTTTAACTTGAATCGTGACACCAATAAAGGGCAAGCAACTTACGTTTCTTTGGTAACCTCACCCATGTATTTTTTAATAATAAATAAAGGTTTGGTTATATACACATCCCCAACGGCTCTTTAAAAAAATACATTTCATAAAACAAATCAGAAATGGCTCGTTGCTGAAAAAAGATTCCCGACCCCTGCCTTAAGGGGAAGTTTACCCCCCACCCCAAAATTAAAAATCTGTCATCATTTTCTCAACCTTTAATTGTTTCAAATCTTTCAGAGCTGTTTAGGGGTGTAGCACTACAAAATGAGGCTTGATCAAAGCTTAGATTATTGTTTTTGTTGCACACCTCAGAGTCTCACAGAGTTCTGCATTATGAGCTGTATTAAGCAGACACATTTGCCTTAAAGGGACAGTTCACTTAAAAAACCAAACAAAAATTCAGTCATCAATTACTCAACTTGTTTCACACCTTTCAGAGTTTGTTTCTTCTGTTGAACACAAAAGAAGACATTTTACTGTTACTGTAAACTTCACTGTCCTCTTTTGAGGCGATTTGTTCTGCAGCGTAATAGATTTATAACACATATATCACTTAAGACAAACATTAAACAACATTAATAGTACTAAAAACAGAAGCTACCTCTTCCGATTAAATTTCAGCAAATCAATCGCACAGACAACAACTAAAAATTTGAATCTTTCGGTCATTGCCAAAGGGACCCCATTCTGAGATCCTGAGGGAAGGATCTGAAATGAATCAAAAAGAGAATGATATCAAACATATATCAACCTGCAATTGACTTAGTATTTGTTTACTTTTCCTCCTCGGTGGTTCAGCTTTCTTCAAGATATCATCTTTTGCATTCAACAGAAAAAAAAACCTCATCAAGGTTTGGAAACACTTCAGTGTGAGTAAATAACAAGTACATGTTTATTTTTTTAATGCTGAACTATCCTATTAAGCACACTCCAGACAGCCTCTGCTGGTAGATGTGGTATTTACACTGTTCAACTGCTAAAAGCATGGGCAGGGACGGGCTTGACAGTGTGTAAATTATTGTTTTGTCAATCATTAGCCAACAAGTGTTGGGTTACGTCATCTTCCTGTGGCTCTAGCTTCATTAGTCATGTAACGTTTTCAATCGTCAACATAAAAACAAGTAATACAGGTTTATTTCTTTCTGTAAATGAGAATGTGCCCTGTTTAGTGTACATTTGTTTTCTGAGGAAAAACATTCTACCATTATATACAGTAGACACCTATTAAAATGTAATTTATGTATGAAAGTAGTTTAGATGTGACCGTCATAAGTGTAAATGCACGGTTATCAGTGGTGTAAAGTAACAAATTACAAATACTCAAACTACTGTAATTGAGTAGTTTTAAAAATGTGTACTCTTACTTTCCCTTGAGTACTTTTTTAGAGAAGTATCAGTACTTTTACTCCACTACTTTCCTTCAACCTGCAGTCACTACTTTATTTTTTCCTGTCTATGGGGATTGGCTGAATAGTCTTGTGATTCCTGTCCAATAGAAGGTAAATCGCATCATAATGAACTACCTTAAGGCATGGGCGATTTATAATTGCAGCAAACTGTTTGGAAGCATTAAAAGTGTCCAAGAAGATGTTTAAAATCTTTACACGCATTGACCCAGATACTGTTTAGATGCATGTCAATGATGAGAAGATGATGGACTTGCCTGCTGGGTAAACAGTAAACAAGATGTCAACATGGCATCAGATTGAAGTTGTACATCATCCTGGGGACATTGCATTTTGTTTGAAAATGAAAATTGGGTTGATATGAGAACCCAATGTCAGGCCGACGTCAATGTCCAACGCCTAACCTAAAATCAATCAAATATCAACGTCTATTGATGTTACAGCTTGTCGTCTGCCAGACTTTGGATTGTGGTTGTCATAACTGATGAATAAATGTCAGTATTTGACATCCATATTATGTTGGTTTGAGATGTTGGCTGAACGTTGGATTTTGGTCACTTTCTAACACAACCTAAATCCTTACACTGGCTAGACATTGAATTTTGGTCACCTGATGTGACAAACTAAATCTAACCTAATATTAATGTCTTATGATGTTGTGTTCCTGCTGGGCAATAAGTAAATGCACTACAGAATGTTACGTTTACACACAAATTACATGTAAATGTATCAGCTTTTAACAGTATAATACTCACTACTCTTGAGTACTTTTGAAAGGGCTAATTTTAATCATACTTTGAGTAATATTTACAAAAGGTACTTTTACTGTAACTGCACTACATTTTTGGCAAGAAAAGGTACTTTTACTCTAACTGCACTACATTTTTAGGCAAGAAATTTACTTTTACTCTATCTGCACTACATTTTTAGGCAAGAAAAGGTACTTTTACTCTAACTGTCCTACATTTTTAGGCAAGAAAAGGTACTTTTACTCTAACTGTCCTACATTTTTAGGCAAGAAAAGGTACTTTTACTCTAACTGCACTACATTTTTAGGCAAGAAAAGGTACTTTTACTCTAACTGCACTACATTTTTAGGCAAGAAATTTACTTTTACTCTAACTGAACTACATTTTTAGGCAAGAAAAGGTACTTTTACTCTAACTGTCCTACATTTTTAGGCAAGAAAAGGTACTTTTACTCTAACTCCACTACATTTTTAGGCAAGAAAAGGTACTTTTACTCTAACCGCACTACATTTAGGCAAGAAAAGGTACTTTTACTTAGGTATGTTTTTCAGTACTCTTTACACCACTGATGGTTATAGATCTATTATTATACGTTCTGAAAGCTGAATAAATGTTTTACACTGATTGTTAGGATAGGACATTGTTTGGCCAAAAGGCAACTAAACTAACTGAAAATATGAAGCCTGAGGGTTAAAAAATAAAATCTAAATATTTAGAAAATTACCTTAAAAGCATCTAAGCACTTAAAAAAAGCTTCTAAATTAGCAATGCACAATGCTAATCAGAAATTTAGAAATGAGTTTTGATATATTTGCAGTAGAAATTTTTAAATATACACTACCAGTTAAAAGTTTGGGGTCAGTAGGATTTTAAAATGTTTTAAAATAAGCTTCACACATATACACATTAACTACGGCCATTTTAGCTTATTCAATTCACCTGTACCGCATGTCTTTGGACTGTGGTGTAACCGGAGCACCCGGAAGAAAACCCATGCGAACATGCAAGCTCCACACAAAAATGCCAACTGACCCAGCCGGGGCTCGAACCAGCAACCAGCAAGTAATCATGCTACCCATTGAGCCACTGTGTCGCCCATATTAATTATCATCATATTCTTTTCGGCTTAGTCCCTTTATTAATCTGGGTTTCGCCACAGCGGAATGAACCGCCAACTTATCCAGCATTTGTTTTACGCAGCGGATGCCTTCCAGCTGCAACCCATCTCTGGGAAACATCCACACACAATCATTCACACTCATACACTACGGACAATTTAGCCTTGCCAATTCACCTGTACCATGTCTTTGGACTGTGGGGGAAACCGGAGCACCCGGAGGAAACCCACGCGAATGCAGGGAGAACTTGCAAACTCCACACAGAAATGCCAACTGACCCAGCTGAGGCTTGAACCAGCGACCTTCTTGCTGTGAGGCACTGAGCCACCGTGTCGCCCCAATGTAAGATTTTATTACTAGACTTTAAAAAAAACAAAACAATGCAGCTCTACTTTTCCAAACTCCACATGCAACAACAGACAGAGGAAGTGCAAGCAGCGACCTCAGCAAAGCTTCCTTCTGTTTTCAGACATGCTGTCGGGGTTGGGCAAGACCTTTTTGGCTATACACCACACCCAATGACACACTGTGCTTTACATGCAACAGCATTACGCAATACTACTAAAAACCGGTCTTTGATTAAATAAATAAATAGACGTGCACCCGGGACCACCCTTAAGTGTTCTTCCCATTCATTTTCTGCAAAGGGATTTTAACAGCTGTCATCAATAAATGAGTTAAGCTATAAACCAAAGCAGCCGGCTCCGAGATTAATTACAGCAGGGACGTTTCACAGTCAATTTTACTGCTAATTTACTCAAACACAAGCTGTATAGGCAACATTTTGTTTTCTGAAATGTTAGTTCACCCAAAAATTTAAATTCTGTCACCATTTACTCACACTTAATTAATCTAAGTTAATATCTTCTGTTGAACAAAGAAGAAGATATTTTGAAGAATGTTGGAAACCGGTAACCATTGACTTCAATAGTGTTTGTTTTGCTTACTATGGAAGTCAATGGTTACAGGTTTCTAGCTTTCTTCAAAATATCTTCTTTAGTGTTCAGATGAAGAAAGAAACTCAAACATGTTTAAAATCACTTAAGGGAAAGTAAATACGCAGCAAATTTCCTAACTGCCCCTTTAAGTAGGAGGTTAAAGAGGACTTTTAGCTGAAACTGTGATTCATGAGTGACACTTTGAGGTGTATATATATATATATATATATATATATATATATATATATATATATATATATATATATATATATATATATATGTATATATATATATATATATATGTATATATATATATGTATATGTATATGTGTGTATATATATATATGTATATGTATATGTGTGTATATATATATATATATATATATATATATATATATATATATATATATATATATATATATATATATATATATATATATATATATATATATATATATATATGTATATATATATATGTGTATACACACAGATGAAATAAAATTCACACCCATGGCTCCTGATGATATACTGAGGTTTTCCCCTATGAACCCCCCCCAAAACAACATTATTCACAACAATTTTTGCCTTTTTTGAGGTTAACTATCCATTTGATACAAATTGTGGCTCAATGGTCACACTATATCATAACTTACAATTCATGATATTAACAAACCCTAAACTAAGACTTTTTAACTCAAACTACTAATTCCCTGCTTATTTATTAAGGTTTATTAAGGTTTAGGTTTGGGTATTGGGTAAGACGGGGGATGTAAAATTAGATTGTACTTTATAAGTGCTAATAAACAGTTAATATCTTAATAATAGGCGGGTAATAAATCAGTTATAATTAGTGTGAAATGTTACTTAAACTAAAGTATATTACTTTTTTTTTTTTTTTTTTTTTTTAAAGATTTATTTTTGGCCATTTTGCCTTTATTAGATAGGACAGTATTTAGACAGGAAGCAAAGTTGGAGAGAGAGAGAGGGGGATAGGGTAGGGAAATGTCGTCGAGCCGGGATTCGAACTCGCGATGCCCTGACGTGCTACTGCACCATATGTCGACGCGCTAACCACTAGGCTATTGCGCCGACTAAAGTATATTACTTTTAACATAGTTTATCACTTTGATTATAATATTTAGTCTTGTACTATAGTGGTACAAAACAAAACTGATTCCATTTCCATATTGTGTCAGAGAGTTTGGGCTGCAAAACATTAATTGGTCAGTAATGAAGGTTTTTCAAGCATTAAAACTATTAAACTGGACATTTTTTATACTATCCACAAATAATTACTAGCATACATTTTTACTGAAATGACAAAATATATACAATGTTATTCCATGTAAAAAAATAGACTATATAATAGCTTAGATTGTATATGTCGGCAGCACGGTGGCTCAGTGGTTAGCACTGTCACCTCACAGCAACAAGGTCGATATATATATATATTATTAAACCCCTTTAAAAATATATATTTTTTTTAAATATTTCACAAATGATGTTTAACAGAGCAAGGAAATTTTCACAGTATATCTGATAATATTTTTTCTTCTGGAGAAAGTCTTATTTGTTTATTTCGGCTAGAATAAAAGCAGTTTTTAATTTTTTAAAAACCATTTTAAGGTCAAAATTATTAGCCCCTTTAAGCTGTATCTTTGTTTATAGTCTACAGAATAAACCATCATTATACAATAACTTGCCTAATTACCCTAACCTGCCTAGTTAACCTAACTAGCCCAGTTAAGCCTTTAAATTTAATCATTTTGACTTCAATTATAAATATACAGTTAAAGTCAAAAATATTAGCCCCCCTGAATTATTAGCCCCCCTTTTTATTTGTTTCCCTAATTTCTGTTTAACGGAGAGATTTTCTACACATTTCTAATCATAATAGTTTTAATAACTCATTTCAAATAACTGATTTATTTTCTCTTTGTCATGATGACAGTAAATAATATTAGACTAGATATTTTTCAAGACACTTCTATACAGCTTAAAGTGACATTTAAAGGCTTAACTAGGTTATTTAGGGTAACTAGGGAGGTTAGGGTCATTAGGCAAGTCATTGTATAACGATGGTTTGTTCTATAGACCATCGAAAAAATATATAGCTAAAGGGGCTAATAATATTGACCTTAAAAGGTGTTTTAAAAATTAATAACTGTGTTTATTCTAGCCGAAATAAAACAAATAAGACTTTCTCCAGAAGAAAAAATATTATTAGACATACTGTGAAAATTTCCTTGCTCTGTTAAACATCATTTGGGAAATATTTAAAAAAGAAAAAGAAATTTAAAGGTGGTTTAATAATTCTGACTTTAACTATATATATATATATATATATATATATATATATATATATATATATATATATATATATATATATATATATATATATATATATATATATATATATATATATATATACACACACACCTTTGAATTTAAAAATGAAATTGCCCCAGTGTTCAATTTTTAGAATCTTATTACGCATCCGATGTATCCTTACATCCTTAATTACCCTTAATTATATGAAAGGTTCAGATGCAAAAACCTCTAAAAGCCTTTTGAAATTTCCTTTAAAAATTAGCAGTTTTATTCTGTCTGTAGTTTCAGTATAATTTCAAGTTTATTGCAAAGAATACACTTTTTAACATATAATAACTCAACATAGACATAGGAGTCTGAGAAAAATTCACATTTTCAATGGAAATTTTTAGATGGGTGATCAAAAAAATCAGCTTAAAATCCTCAGTCAAAACTCAAACCTTTAATATTTCTGATGTTTTGCTTTTGTATTAACTGAAGAAGTCAGATAAATAATGAATTGAATAGTAATACTGATAAACAAACAAACAGTCACACACCTAAATCACATACGGTAAATACATGTTTTTGTAAAGCTCAAGTGCAGGCGCTGAATGTTTTTTGGGGTGCGTCATCTGAGGCGAGACCAGACATTGGCACATGCTGACATGTATATTCATGTCTCATTAAGACTTAACATTTCTAAAGTAACACCAGCGTTTCAGATTTTATTGAACAGCAAAAACCCTCAGCATACTGACATGAAAACACAACTCCTAAATGTTCTGAAGTCTGTGCCGACACAGCAAAACATGTAAGATGTTTTATGGCCATTGTTCTATTTTCCCCCATGGGGCTCCCTTAAAACAAACACCATCAAGGTCAGGGAGACATTTTTGGTGAAAACACAGGCTATGTCATTGTCTGCGGCACGCAAGACCTCCAACAAAACCATTCCACTGAACGCTGCAAAACAAGAGTCTCGTTTGTGGGCTGCCGCTAGATGAAACGCATGTCTCAGGAACGCAAAGCATCTCATTTCAATAGCAGGAAACTGTGGAAGACATGTTCAAGAGGGGACCGTATTGTTAGTTGTCCTTCGCGCCTAAAGACCAAACAGAGAACTGTGTACTGTGTACATTTCAGTAATTATGCACATTCTGTGAATAAATTGTGTATGAATTTCAGCATTTGTTCCCTCCTTACACTGCCCTTGTCTTGTGAACGTTTAGCATTCTGAATTTATGCACAGTATATAGTTATGCTCAAAAGTTTGCACACCCCTTGCAGAATCTGTTAAAGGGTCAAGAAACCCCAAAACACATTGTTTGAGATGTTGACAATCATATATGTGTCCCACGCTGCTGAAAACACTATCAGGACACATATATTTCACCAAAGAGGGAAATCAATTTCTGAATGCTTTCTTCTAGATATTGAGCCATGCCCCTAGTAGATTTATACTTAACCCTACAAATGTTTCCTTATCATCTACACAATCAAATGCACTCGCCTTTTGTTTAATAATTGCTAAAAGGCTTATAACACTGAACTGGAAAAATCCTTCCTCGCCCAGTTACGTACATTGGAGGCATAATCTGATGTCGTCTAAGCAAATAGAAAAGATTAGATATACAGTTTGCGGTAATACCAACACAATCTCACTGCAATTCGTAACTTTTGCATTTATTGGCTAATTTGTATGGATTCGTATGATCTAATTCGTATAATTTTGTACGATTTGCTCATCCCCCAGTGACAGTTGGGTTTAGGGGTGGGGTTAGGTGCCACGCCTCCTTTTTAAAATCGTACAATTTCGTACGACTGAATTAGCTACTAAACTGACAAAACGTAAAATACTTCCGTTTTCTCTTGAGATCAGGCTGGTAATACTGAACAATTTGACACTATTTGGCAACCCTTCCTCTTACACTTTAAAAATATAAATAATAAATTAATAAATATGTGTAAATGTATGTGTGCATATGTATGAGAGTATATAGCTGACCTATTTCCCCGCACCTGGCTTAGTTATGAATGGAGAGTGTTTTCAATTTTTTTTCTTCCTTTTTTTATTATTATTATTATTTTTAATTTATTTTCTACTGCTGTACCCTTTGCATATTTGTATTTATAGATGTTCTGTATTGTTGTTTGGCCTAATATGTGTTACTTTTATCTATAATGTTATTTTTTCTATCATATATATATATATATACACACACACACACATATATATATATATATATATATATATATATATATATATATATATATATATATATATATATATATATATTTATTATTATTATTTATTTTTTTTATTATTATTTTCCTTAATGCAAGAATATGTATTTGTATTACTTTATTCAGAGATAAAGAAAATGTAAGCAAATTGTGTTCTGCTGCTACATTGGAGAAGTTGATGTCTAATGAATCTATTTATCTGATGGTGTGTAAAAAATTAAAAATTTTAAATAAATAAGAAATCCAAAACTTTACTTTTACCACTTAAATGTTCAGGTTTGAGGTTTTTTTTAAACTGAATTTAGAAATGTTTTTAGAAATGTTTTTGAGAGAACATCTTGCATTGACCAAGAGCGCCATAGTTGTACAATAACAAAATTAATCCTCAAATCTACAACTTCATATAAATTGTGTAGCGGCTAAGCATGTGCCGGTATCACATTTTCATGCTGCGATTAATTGATTGAGCTTTTATCACGGTATACGGTATTATCACGATATTGTAATTTTACTAGAGAAACAGGTAAAAAAAACACAAAAAACTTCAGTTTCGTCAACTTAATAACTTTAATAACTTTTTAATGAACTAAAAGTACTTCAAACATTTAAATACAAATAAATATAAATAAAACAATACACAATATAAAAGTAAACTTGAGCAATTATATCAAAGTGAATGTGCAAAGGGAAACCGTCTTCGATCAGCAATCCCGCTGCATTTTTTTGGAACCCAAAATATTTCCAAACCTCTGACTTTACCCTTTTTGAAGGGGGATAAATTGTCGGCAGCGTTCCTCCTTCCGCCATGCTTCTTCTTCGTGTGAGGATTATAGTGCGGTGGCAGCGGCGGCGCGCACACAGGGCTTCTACATGCGGGGATTGTTTACATCAGAGTGCGCATCAGTTCTGCGCAGCATATACGCAGTGTTTCTTCAAGCGGTTGATGGAAAATAAGCTAAGGCGCGTTCTAAGAATATAAATTCGGATCTATTATTTTTCACAGTATTTTGAAGTGCCCGCGATAACAATATCGTGCATATTCATTACCGTGATTTATCGCATTACCGAATACCGGCACAAGCCTAGTAATGGCTAATGTCGAAACACTGGATATTGACTAAACTGTCAATATTAAACATCAGATTTCATTAATCATGAAAAGGCATGTGAGTACACCCAGTCCGGATTTGAAAAACCATATCAGATTTGAGTGCCATGTGAAAGCCTTTCCTACCTAATAAACGCTGTATTAGAACATGGCCTTCTTCTAGATTGTACACATGCAGCACTTATCGGTTCATTAGGGAAAAGCCATTTGTGGGGAAATCTAATAGGTTTGCTCTTCCCACTTCCCTTTGGTCATAATCTTTTATCGGTAGACAGCACTATGCTAATTGCTGGGTTAGTTTAATAGCCGCCTTGGCTGAAAATCATTAAATATTTAGCCGTACTGACATTTGGTCTGTATGTAATGGACATGGAGATCAATATGGCTTTGGTGACTAATATTGAGTGGTTACATTTATAGGGTACATGCAAGGCTTTTAGTAATGGCTCCGTGCCATTATGTGTATCTTAATACAGTCCAGAGCTGATGGTTTGCTCTAGACTTCATTAAAAATAATAATAATAAAAACATACACACTCACTATATATGTCAGAGGAGAATGGCCAGACTGGTTCGAGCTGATAGAAAGGCAACTGTAGCTCAAATAAGCACTCGTTACAACCGAGGTCTGCAGAGGAGCATCTCTGAACACACAACACGTCCAACCTTGAGGCGGATGGGCTACAGCAGCAGAAGACCACACCGGGTGCCACTCCTGTCAGCTAAGGACAGGAAACTGAGGCTACAATTCACACAGGCTCACCAAAACTGGACAATAGAAGATTGGAGAAACGTTGCCTGGTCTAATGAGTCTCCATTTCTACTGTGACATTCGGATGGTCGGGTCAGAATTTAGCATCAACAACACGAAAGCATGACTCTGTCCTGCCTTGTATCAACGGTTGAGGCTGCTGGTGGTGTAATGGTGTGGGGAATGTTTTTTGGCACACTTTGGGCCTGTTAGTACCAATAAAGCATCATGTCAATGCCACAGCCTACCTGAGTATTGTTGCTAACCATGTCCATCCCTTTAAAACCACAGTGTGCCCATATTCTGGCTACTTCCAGCAGGATAACGCGCCATGTCATAAAGCGTGAATCATCTCAGACTGGTTTCTTCAATATGACAATGAGTTCAGTGTACTCAAATGGCCTCCACAGTCACCAGATCTCAATCCAATAGAGCACCTTTGGGATGTGGTGGAACGGGAGATTCATGGATGTGCAGCAGATAACTCTGCAGCAACTGTGTGATGCTATCACGTCAATATGGAGCAAAATCTCTGAGGAATATTTCCAGTATCTTATTAAATCTCTGCCACAAAGGATTAAGGCAGTTCTGAAGGCAAAAGTGGGTCCAACTCGGTACTTGTAAGGTGTACCTAATAAAGTGGCCGGTGAGTGTACATTGCTCCGAGAAAATTTCATTGCATGTTTCAGATGACAAATCCACTAGAGGGCTTGAGAGGGACAAGAGAGTCTGAAATATGTTACTAAGGGTATGTTTTTGTATATTTCAGATACCTTCTTGTACACTGGAAGAGTCTGCTTTTTGTACAGATCCCCTAGCGAATCATTGACCTAAACCCTTCCCTAAACCCCAAAAACAATGTTTCAAACACAACTTTACCTTGATTTTATGTTGCTTTTATCTGTTTTGTGGAAGCAGGCTTCACAGGGCTCGAACCTGAGCGCTCTGCATCGCAAGCAAAACACTGTACAATATGACTTAACCAGAAAACTGACCACAGGGGGCGAATTATACATTGACGATCAGGGGGTTCGACTTTTCGGTAATGTTTGATTATGTATTTATATAAATTACATCAAATTTATTAATAAAACTTACACGTTTTCAGTGTTTTGATGGATATTTAGTGTATTCTGACTTTTAGTATCCTCTAATTAGTTATTACTGTGGGTCAAACTATACAAACTATCCAGCTAATTGTACTTTACTTTTAGGCTACATCTAGATCAAACTCCCATTCAGCAAGAAAAGTGTCTTGTGAACACCATGTCTATCCGTGCCTGTTTTTGATTTGTTGTTGTGCAGACGGATTGGGGTGATTATGCATCCACAATGGTGTAACGTTCAGGAAACACACTAGTCAGATGAATCCAAGTGCAAGTAAAATTTAATGAATGACTCAAAATGCTCAGTGAGCAACCACACAATAACATCCAGTCTCGGGGGGAGGAAGTAGTTGGATCGGAGATGACTGAGTGTCCAAGAGATAAACAGATCAGGGTTCCTGACAAAACACAGAGAGACCATAAACAAGTGTAACGAACTGACAATGAAGTACGTAACAACGCTTCTTAAATAGAAGAAGCTAAGTCCCAACAGCTGGGCAGAGCCAGATCAGCTGATCCTAGAGGTGAGTCACGTGATCACAACACACAACAGAAATACAAAACAATCCCACGTGACATGACAGAGAGAGCGCATGCATCATCAACCGTGACAAATGGTATTAACTGCTATAAGGATGGTCTAATGTATATCTTCATTCATTTATTTTCTTTTCGGCTTAGTCCCTTTATTAATCAGGGCTCGCCACAGCGGAATGAACCGCCAACTTTTTTTTTATACGCAGCGGATGCCCTTCAAGCCGCAACCCATCTCTGGGAAACATTCATACACACTCATTCACTTACACACATACACTACGGACAGTTTAACCTACCCAGTTTCACCTGTACCCCACGTCTTTGGACTGTGGGGGAAACCGGAGCACCCGGAGGAAAACCACGCGAACACGGGGAGAACATGCAAACTCCACACAGAAACGCCAACTGACCCAGCTGAGACTCGAACCAGCAACCTTCTTGCCGTGAGGCGACAGCACTGTATATTTACATTATTAATTTAAATATTAATATTATTTAAGATACAGTTCAGAGCAAACTTTCTCTCACTATTTAGACCTCCCTATTTAGACATGTTGTTTCAAGAGTTCCCACTTAGATATGCTTGGCGTATAAAGCAGGTTTGGCATGCTGTCCCGGGAGAGAACCCTGAGCTCGGAGATATTTGAGCCCAGGGCTCCCGCCCGGTCGATAAGCATATCAGGAGATCCGAGATCAGGTAGGTCTCGAGAGCTCCCCCTTTAGAAAAGGGAGGAAAAGGAGGAGATGGGGTGGAAGGGGGGATTCTTCCAAACGAAGTAGGAAGCAGTAGGAAGAAAATGATCCATTTATAGTAAACTAGGATCACTCTGATTGGATTATTACTGATTACAGATGAGTGGCCAGTCGTGCTCAATCATATCACGTCCTCCTCTCGAAATTAGTTTATGAAACTTCACTTCGATGTCATTTAGGGGGATCAGCCATTAATGAGGGGGGTAAATCCCTCCAACCTCCCCCTGCAATTTGCACACTGGTTGAATGGAGGTAGACTCAAATCTATCTAGTTTCAAATCAGATACTGTTAAGATGTTTTGTGGTATTTATTAGGTGTGGTGCAAACTTTCTGAAAAAATTCGCTTTATTTATCGATAATTCGACAAACTTACCCTAGTATTCATTTTTACCAAGAAACTGCAGTCAGACTTGTGTTTAAGCATGTTTTTGCAGTACAAAAATGTAGGCTGAAGCCTGTGTTTCCATTGAACCTGCATTGCAATCTTCTTTTCTGAATTAGACTATTACAGTACATGGAAAACAGCAGCCTGAACATTTGACTAAATACCTCCTTCTGTGTTCATTTTAAGACAGGTCATACATGTTTTGGAGGTATTTCCCCATTGGTTGCATTTTCAAGTGAATCAAATCAAATCCAATCACTTTTATTGTCATCATCAGCAGCACGTGTGCTATGATACACTTTGAACATTTGAATGAATATACTTTGAAATGAATGTTAATTGCTGAAGCTAATGACAAACGCCCGTGGTTAGGATTTTATGTGATTTTTGCAGTTCATTATTTCGGAAGAGGGTTTGGTTGTTGTCATGTTCAAAGAATGTGAGGCAACGTGTTTGTACAAACTGAAAAGGACAGCGTCATCAGGAATCAGTGTTGCACCACTGGCTGTGATTGCATAATTTTGGACATTCAGCAGAATGAAAAGTGAACATTTGGTTTAAAAGTGGTGATGCAAAATACGCAATGAAATAAACAATACAAATTCACTGATCCAATAATAACACATTATTATATATATATAAATAAATAAATGTATGTATGTATGTATGTATGTATGTATGTATGTATGTATGTATGTATGTATGTATATATATATATATATATATATATATATATATATATATATATATATATATATATATATATATATATATATATATACACAGATATATATACATATGTATGTGTATATATACGTATATATATATATATATATATATATATATATATATATATACATACATATATATATATATACACATATATATATATATATATATATATATATATATATATATATATATATATATATATATATATATATATATATATATATATATATATATATATATATATGTATATATATATATATGTATATGTATATATATGTATATATATATATGTATATGTATATATATGTGTATATATATATATATATATATATATATATATATATATATATATATATATATATATATATATATATATATATATATATATACATATATATATATATATATATATATATATATATATATATATATATATATATATATATATATATATATATATATATATATATATACATATATGACTCAATGACTATATGAAATATATGAAATATGAATATACTATATGAAATATATGAAAAATGACTCAATACCTGTAGAGAATTTTCATCCAAAATGTTCAAAAACTATAGGAATTGGTATGTTCAAAATGAAAACAGGTTTAGTTTGTGAGTTTGCGTAGTGCTCTCCAATTATTCCGGCAATTTATCATGAAACGGATGTCTACTTGGTGAGGCTGTGGTCCAGAATGTTGCCATTATCAATGTTTAGATCACATCCTTTACAAAAAAAAAAATTATAAGCGTTTAAGTGCAATGAATCAGTTACAAACGGAGAACACAGTACGTCAATACTTAAAGAGAAAATGCATGAAAGCCTGGAGAATAGACCGTTTCCAGACCAATAGGAAATTACGATCCACACCCACACGAGCAGACTCCTTTTTATGCTTGATCTTAGATTTATTATGAGCAATGCAATCCCTCCAACTAATGATTATACTGATGTCACCACTGATTACCCAGTGGGTGATTACTAAAAGTCAGGAGATCATTCAATTATTTCCATTTAAATACAATGCAACACTCAACACATTTCTAAACATAATAGTTTTAAAACTCATTTCTAATAACTGATTCATTTTATCCGTTCCATGATGACAGTACATAATATTTGACTAGATAGTTTTCAAGATACTAGTGACATTTAAAGGCTTAACTAGGCTAATTAGGCAAGTTAAGGTAATTAGGCAAGTCATTGGGGGAAAATATCCCCCACACACCATTACACCACCAGCAGCAGCCTGAACCGTTGATACAAGGCAGGATGGATCCACTTTTATGTTGTTGATGCTAAATTCTGACCCGACCATCCAAATGTGGCAGTAGAAATGGAGACTCATCAGACCAGACCATTTCTCCAATCTTCTATTGTCCAGTTTTGATGAGTCTGTGTGAATTGTAGCCTCAGTTTCCTGTTCTTAGCTGACAGGAGCGGCACCCGGTGTGGTCTTCTGCTGCTGTAGCCCATCCGCCTCAAGGTTGGACATGTTGTGCGTTGAGAGATGCTCCTCTGCAGACCTCGATTGTAACGAGTGCTTATTTGAGCTACTGTTGCCTTTCTATCAGCTGGAACCAGTCTGGCCATTCTCTGACCTCTGGCATCAACAAGGCATTTGCGCCCACAGAACTGCCGCTCACTGGATATTTCCTCTTTTTTTAGACCATTCTCTGTAAACCCTAGAGGTTGTTGTGCATTAAAAAATGCCAGTAGATCAGCAGTTTCTGAAATACTCAGACCAGCCCGTCTGGCACCAGCAACTTTAGATTTAGTTTATTCAATTCCCCTGTAGCGCATGTGTTTGGACTGTAGGGGAAACCGTAGCACCCGGAGGAAACCCACAGCAACACGGGGAGAACATTCAAACTCCACACAAACAAGTGACCTTCTTGCTGTAAGGCAACAGCGCTAACCACTGAGCCACAGTGCCACCCTATATTTATGTAGCTTATATCCCTGCTGAAAAATCCAGCTTAAACCAGCCTAGGCTGGTTGGCTGGTTTTAGCTGGTCGACCAGCCTGGTTTAAGAGGGGTTTTGGCCATTTCCAGGCTGGTTTCCAGTCATTTCCAGCCTGGTCTTAGCTGGTCAGGCTGGAAAATGACCAGCTAAATCCAGCTAAAACCAGCTTGAACAGCCAAAACCAGCTATGTCCAGCTTAAAGCAGGCTGGTCAAGCTGGTTTTAGCTGGATTTAGCTGGTCATTTTCCAGCCTGACCAGCTAAGACCAGGCTGGAAATGACTGGAAACCAGCCTGGAAATGGCCAAAACCCCTCTAAAACCAGGCTGGTCGACCAGCTAAACCAACCAACCAGCCTAGGCTGGTTTAAGCTGGGTTTTTCAGTATGGATTGCTTGAGGGGGATAATAATATTGACCTTAAAATGGTTTTTAACAATTAGAAACAATGTGTTAAACTCGAAATTCGAACTCATAATTGATCGACTGAAGTGGAATACAAAGTAACGGAAGGGTACCTAACAAACAGTGCTGAAATTAATAACAATAACAACAATAATAATAAAATTAATAATAATAATAATAAAAAGAAAGAAACAAAGACACATATTTGGTATGGTAAATAAATATTTAGTTTTTTATCTCCTGACTCTTGAGTTCAACCTCATGTGTCTCTTGTTTTTGTGCAAGTCTGTATGTTTGTCAAACCTGTGTCTTGTGGTTTCCAGAAAGTCTTGGAGATGTTGAGGCATGCTTTTTTTCTCTCACCGGAAGCTTATTCTAGCAAGCAGGAACTTGACAGATGTGTTTGATTCATTCTCTGAGCCTCGATATTGAGCAAGAGTGTGTGTTTTGTTCCTACAAGCGTTCGACCTCAACATGAGCGTTTCTGAAGTCTGCGTTTGTTTGCGTGTGATATGCCGCCCTCTAGTGTTGGGGTGGAGACTCTGAGCGTTCACTGCCTCACTGATCAGACATACATTTCAAGATATTTTATAAAGAAATAAATAAAAAATAACTAAACTAAAAAAAAAATGGAAACACAAACCAAACCTGATTAATATATTAGTTCCAACAGTATTATCTACATTTCTGTGGTATGTTTGTAAATAGCTGCTTCATCGGTTACTGGCTAATCATACTGCTGAAAAAACCAGCTAAGACCAGCTTGACCAGCTAAAACCAGCTAAGACCAACCTGACCAACTAAGACCAGCTAAAAAGTGGCCAAAACCCCTCTAAAACCAGCCAGACCAGCTAAAACCAGCTAAGACTAACCTGACCAGCTAAAACCAGCTAAGACCAACTTGACCAGCTAAAACCAGCTAAGACCAACCTGACCAGCTAAGACCAGCTAAAAAGTGGCCAAAACCCCTCTAAAACCAGCTATGACCAGCCTGGGAAACCAGCTAAAACTAGCCTAGGCTGGTTTAAGATGTTTTTCAGTAGGGCATTCATTCATATTCTTTTCAGCTTAGTCCCTTTATTAATACAGAGTCACCACAGCAGAATGAACCGCTAACTCATCCAGCACATGTTTAACGCAGCGGATGCCCTTCCAGCCGGAACCCCTCTCTGGGAAGCATCCATACACACTCACACAATTTAGCCTACCCGTACAACATGTCTTTGGACTGTGGGGGAAACCGGAGCACCTGGAGGAAACCCACGCGAATGCAACGAGAACATGCAAACTCCACACAGAAACGCCAACTGACCCAGCCGAGGCTCGAACCAGTGACCTTCTTGCTGTGAAGCGACAGCACTACCTACTGCGCCAGTGCCTCGCCCATCAAACTGAAATTTTTATATAAATTTTAAAGTCAAAGTTAAAGTCAACCTAACAATAAACATGTCCTCTTCTACACAAACTTCTAAACATGTCTGTTAATTTATTTTTATCTATTTATTTAGCCTTTACGTCATCGCTTTACAGCCAGTAGTGACTGTATTACTCCACCTGCTGTTCTGCCGACCGTCATAAAGCAAGAAGGAGAAACAAGGTAAGCATAAGAGCTTTAGATTTACTCTTCTTGACCTATAATTCAGAATAAATAATAAGCGAATTAAAGAGTGAACCAATGTTTGCATGTAGATTTATACAGGTAATTTGTTTTGTAGCCTAGTTTATTTTAAAAGCATACTGTAAGTAAGTCTTAACCTATTTCCTGGGTTGATTTAGATTTCAACTATTACAGTTAGTTTAATCCATTTTTAACACTTCAATAATAGTATGTATTATATAATACTACATATGCTAATACTAGTCATTGTCTGGATTTTTAATGTGGCACCGAATTGTTGATTCATGAACGAATCGGCTCTATGAACCGACTCCTTTAAGTGAAGTGGTGAGAGTCGAGAGAGGAGGATACTTGCTTGCGTTTGATGCTTATACACTACTTTTTATCAGAAGCAAAAATTGTTATTTAACCTGGCTGAATTATAAAATACAGAAGTAAACTAAGAGCCGTTCGGGAGTCGAAAGAGTCGGTTGAGTTGAGTGATTCCCATCAGTAGTTCGGATGCGGAAGCCGACTGTTTAAGGGACCGTCTAAAAGTTATATCAATTTTTGTAAAACGTCGGCGTGGCACTAATTACAAACTTGTCTTAACATACAATATAGTTAAAAAAACATCACTTTTACGTTCTTAATGTTTGTCAGTGTGATATTTACATAACAATAGCCTACAGATGAGTTTGTCAATTCCTCCCTAAAGGTCTCATGAAATGAAAACAGCTTTTTTTTTGTTACTATCAATATTGTTAATCTTTAAGATATCTATAAGCTAGTATGCTCCAAAACAGTGACAAAATTTGCATTTAGAAGATATAAAACTAATATAAACATGTAAAGCTCAAATTATAACCAATCAAATAGTATCTGACATGCCCTGTCCCCTTCAAGATGCTTCTCATTTGCTCTTCATTTGAACTTGAGCTCAACCACTCTCACTGGCAGAGCGGTGAAAAAAACAAAATGCTATTGGCTGTTTTTAAAAAGGACGAGGAGCTACACTATGTCTTATGTTTCACACACCTGAACAAGCTAATCAAGATCTTCCTAGGCATACTGGAATCTCCCACACTAGTGTGTTAAAGAGACCCTATTATGCATTATAAAAGGTAATATTTTTTGTTTTAGGGGTCTCCAACAACAGGCTGATATGCATCCAGTCAAAAAAAAAAAACACTTTCATTGTCTTATAATATACATTTATATTTGCATAAGTCAAGGACTCCCATTTCCCATATTACTTATCCCAATGACTCCAGTATGATTTGTTCAGCGATTCATTTTATTCATATCCCCTCCTTTGCGTCACGCAAATCTGCGGTGATTGGTCTGATGACCCAGTCTGTTGTGATTGGTCAACTGCATTTGCAATTGTAAATAAAACACTGTTAATGTCACTGGTCTCTCATAGAATATGAAACAATATATATTTTTTGATCTCAGGAATGGTCCAATGTCAACTAACCTAGACGCCCAATCTGATGAACTGCTTGCTCTTGCAAGCATTTACGATAAAGAGGAATTTTTCAGGACAGAATCAAGTCAGAAGGGCGAGATCCATCTGTGCCTTGAACTTCCTTCTGACTTCAGACTACTAGTAAGAGGTGAGATGAAAAAAAAAACATACTGTACTTTTGACATTGCATGGTGTCTATATATATATATATACAGTATATATATTCAAAACAAATCAAACGCAGGCAGTTTTCAGACAATGTTATTAATTATTATATCTAATTAGTAAAAATAGGTAAAAAAGCTGTCTTTGCACTCAAAATGTTCCTGAATTAAATTAATATATCAGAATACTCTGGAAGCTGGTTTTCACTATATGAAACACAAAACATCAATAGCCATTATTTTTTTCCCTCAGAGTTTCCTCTTTGTGTTGCAATATAGTTATTTTTATTTTATTTTATTCAGTTTACTTTCTGTTAGGGTTTTTTGCATGTGCTCTGAATTGTTTTCATGCATGTATTTCATAGGAAAGACATGTGTAGAGGTTGATATTTCCTTTTTGCCGTCCACTATTCTGAGTTTTGAACTGCCGACTGACTATCCTTCATCATCTGCTCCAGTCTTTACTCTGAGCTCCATATGGCTTTCAAGAGTCCAGGTTTGTCATTTTTAGCAGTTTAAGTTTTTTAATTTAATCAATATATTTAAGGTAATATATTTGTGGTATTTTTTGGCCTTTTGATATTGACAATGATTATGTAGTTGTTGTAATAATTAAGGTATTAAATTAATGCATTTATTATTCAAAAGATCACAGCTCTTTGCAAGAGACTGGATGAACTTTGGGAAGAGAACAGGGGCAATGTGGTTCTTTTTACCTGGATCCAGTTCCTAAAGGAAGAGACTCTGCAGTTTCTGAACATCCAGTCCCCACTCGAGATCCAAACCAATGGTGTCCAGCCTCAGTGTGAGTCTGCTGAGAGCCAAGCAGCAGACACTGCTGTAGAAGAGCTGGACCAGCGAGCAGTTCTAGAAGCCGATCCTCACAGTGATATATTAACCCAGCTGCTGGATTTTAATGAAGCTCAGAAGAAGAAGGTGTTTGAGGCCACAGTTTTTAGCTGTGGAATTTGCTTTTCTGAGAACCTGGGCTCCAGCTTTGTGCTCTTCAATGAGTGTCAGCATGTGTACTGCAAGACCTGTGTTAGGGATTACTTTGAGATCCAGATTAAAGATGGCAAAGTCCAGTTTCTTTCCTGTCCTGAGGCAGAGTGCACCTCCCTGGCTACTCCTGCACAGGTACTTTTTCCTGTTTGTTTGTGTCGTCGTATGAGCTGGAGACCCACTATCCTGCAGGGTTCAGCTACAAACCTAATTACACTCACCTGAAGCAGCTAATAAGGCTTTTCTGGATAATTCAAATAGGGCTCACATCAGCCTGTGGTGGAGATCCAATCCTGCCAACATCCAAGTGTGATGTCGGACATTCTAATGCACATGCTTTGAGGGGTTTTGGTGTGGGGTAGGTGTTAGAGCAGGGGTTTCTGGAGATCTAATTTCCTGCAGAGTTCAGCTGCAACCTTGATTAAACTAGTGGTGGGAAATGCGAGGCTTTAAGCTGCGGTCACACTAGAGTTTGAGCTTGCATAATTCTGTTGTATGGTGCTGCCGAAAAGGGGCGGGATTAAACAAGGTGATTAGACATTTTAAAAAGCGAGCGATTGCTCCATAATTTACATTTCTGTACAGAGAAGGTCATGTTTTGATCTTCGATTGGTCTTACGCAGTCAGGTGATGCGATTTCGCAGGTCAGAGTTCACCAAGCTTAAACTTTGCACTGCAGCATGTCCAGTGTGACCGCAGCTTTATGAAACACTGAAACAGTTGAAGCAAATGTGACGGAGCTACAACACGTTCGAAACCTGTCTCTACAGTGACACCTAGAGGTCGTTTTATGTATTGCTCTAGAACAGCTTCAGCAAAGAAACAGTTAAGCAAATTGAGGTGTAAACCCCACTTCGTAGAGGGCTTCAAGTGGTTTAGTGAAGCGGTGAGAGTTCCAGACTAGCATGCTGAGATAATGGGTTCGAATACAGGGTGACGCATCTGAAGATAGTAGATAGATATAGTTTTTAAATGCTCTGTTCTTGGAATGTGTTTTGATTTAACATTGGTCTGACATCTGAATGAACACTTTGTGAATGATTATACCTTGTTTTGGTCATAAAAATGTAACATTAATAAAATACATCAAGTCATAATTTTAGGGTACTTGTGCAAGTCGGGATTTGAACTCGGGCCATTTGCAGCACAGTTACTCTGTGCGCATGTACAGTCCCCTAGCCTACAGGAGATAGAGGGATTTCGTGACCCTGTCAGTGAAACACAGATTCGCCAGGCCTCGAAACGCTTCTGAAATGACCAATGCTTTGAGTCGATTTAGTCACGTGACCTGGCGTTTTGAAATGCTTTAGTCATATGACTTGGGTGTTTCCAATCACCTTAGTCACATGACCTGGATGTTTCGGATCATGCTTCGGTGCAGTGTTTCGAAACACTTGCACTTCGGCATCTTGACACTGTGTCGAAACGTCAATTTCACGTCAGCCATCCCTAGATCAAGTATTTAATTACCAAGTGCTCTATCAAATCTTTAGTTGGTTTAGTTGTGTTTGATCAGGGTTGGAGCAGAACTCTGCAGGAAGGTAAATCTACAGGAACAGGGTTGAGCACCCTGGTGTAGAGGTCAATAACACACAATGTCATGTGTAATTTTATAAATAAAACAAATAATTCTCATTTTAGCAAGAACTGCTTACGGTTGCGTATCCACTGAATATTAGACTAGATCCAGTACATCATCGTGCTTTGTCAAACTCAGTTCTTGGAGGGCCTCAGGCCTACACATTTTAGTTCCAACCCTGCTCCAACACACTTACCTGCAGGTTTTAAACAAGCCTGAAGGACTCAATTAGATTGATCAGGTGTGTTTAATTAGGGTTGGAATTAAAATGTTTAGAACTGCGGCTCTCCAGGAATCGAGTTTGACAACCCCGAGCTACAGACTGCAGCAAGGAGGCAGTGGCTTCTGACATCTCACTTGGATAGGGCTGGATGTACATGGCAGGCTGCAGTGAGACTCTTCTTGTATAATCTGATAACAAGCACATGCAGGTGTGCTGAAGAAGGTTGGAAATCAACTTTGCAGGATAGTGGGTCCCAGGGAAGCAGGGTTAAAGACCACTGCTTTAGCTGTCTGAACAGAAGTTTAAGTAACATCCCTGCATTCCTACAACAGGTGAAACTTCTCGTGAGCTAAGAAGTTTTTGCTCGCTATGATCGGCTCCTCCTGCAGTGGAGTCTGAACCTAATGACTGATGTTGTTTATTGCCCTCGCAAAAGCTGCGGCATGGCTGTGATGGTTGAGCCTGACCGGACCATGGGCATCTGCCCCTCATGCAAATTTGTTTTCTGCACCCTCTGCAATCGAGTATACCACGCCCTCTCTCTCTGCAAAGAAAGTAAGATCCCTGTCGAGTGTCTCTTTATTCACACAAGAACAATTAACTACAGTTACATTCAGATGTATAGTGATTTTAATGCATGCGTTTTAAGAAAACGTTAATGTGTGTGTACAAAAGATTTTTATGTGTGTTCATGCCTTGGTTAAGGTTGTGGAGTTCTTAAGGTTTAGAGATGTGTCTTCAGGTGCTTCATGAAAGTTGTGACGGTCTCAGATGTTTGGTTTGAGGAAACTCATTCCTGTAGAGAGGAGCAGAGAGAGTGAAGGTCTTGGAAAGTGAATTAGTTTCTCCTAAAGAACAACAGAGTGACACTTGTGTAGTGATCAGAACTGGTGTAAGGCGTATACTGAGTTAAATATAGCTTTTGGTCATTATCAATACTGGCTTTGCTCTCTCTTCTCACCATCAGGGAGATGAATAATTCATAATAATATTATGATTTTAACACGTTTGTTTTAATCAGAAAATAAGATAACTGCACTATTTTTACTTTTATTTATTTTTGTAATTTGGACTTAAGGACTGCTGACGTACCTTATACAGGTATGTGCCAAAAAATGTGAATATGGAGGGAAAGTCCATTTTATTTTAATAATTTGTTTCAAAAGGTGAAACTTGTGTTATATTAGTTCACTACACACAAAGTGAAATATTTCAAGCCTTCATTTGATTCAGTTTTAATGATTATGGATTAAAGATGAAAAAAAAAAATTCACAAGAATTTCACAAAATTAGAATAATTCATATGACCAATAAAAAACGAGGATGTCCTGCTGGATCACATCTCACTATAGTTGTTAAAGTGGCAATTAATAAATCTTGTCTCTATCTAACGACTCTTTGGTCTTTTGAATCTATCAGGTAGCGTGTCACAGCGTCAGTACACTGCTTCAATCTTTCGCTTTCACGCTTGTATTTAGTAACTTTAGCGGAAACCTCAGATACTGTTTGTTGGTTCCTCTTGGTTGTGCACCTTTTTACCAACCAAATTTGTCGATGCCTTTATACCGACACAGATCACTCTGCCTATTCATGCCAGAGTCCTACGGAAAAAGTGATTGACAGGTGGTAATTTGTGTGTAACTTATGTTTATTTATTTATGATTTGGTTATGGGTAAAACAAAGACCATGCGGGTCAGGTAGTAGAAACGGTAGGCTACAAATAATTAATTTGTTATGAATTAATTAATTATTAATGAATAATTAATTCACCGACACCTATGACGACGATGCCATCGTCGATCACGATGTTTCACATCAGACATCGAACGATGCAAAATTGGTCGACACCGCCCAACCCTACGTTGAACTAACAAATTCGTAGGCCATTTTTTTTTACAATACAGTTTCAAAGCAGCTGTTTACATTATATAGCATTTCATGAAATATATTGTTCATTTGGTTTTTTTTATGACCTACATTGAGCATTAAACTGACGCAATATCCACCTATGACTTTCAGATCATCGCCTTTATTATGCAGTATTAAAACTGTAATATCACATGTGCAGTTCTTTTTCAGCATTTCTAAAATAACAATACAATTTCACTCTCCTCTACAGTACAAATGGAGAACGAGCGACATGAAAATCAAAGTAAAGAGGATGAAATATGGGTGAAGCAAAACTCTAAACAGTGTCCAACATGTGGTGTTAAAATACAGGTCAGCAACTACAAGCTCAGAGCTCTCACTTTTCTTATTTAAAGGTGTCATCTGATTAACTAATTTTGTTATTATGACTTATTAGTCAATAAATGTGCATTTTAAAATATTATTTACAGAAAGATATGGGCTGCGACATGATGACCTGCAGCTCCTGTCAGCAGTATTTCTGCTGGATCTGCGTTTCACCTCTCAAGAAAAATGACCCCTACAGCCACTTCAGAGACGAGAAATCTCCATGCTTCAACCAGTAATGCATGGTCAATAATGGTTAGGTTGATAACTGAAACTAAAATAAGGCACTTCTTCATGTATTACTTCTACAATCCATCCATCCACTCCTACAGGGCTGTGTTTTACTCTGGAACAAAAGTGTAGACAAGAAGAACCTTCCTGTGTCGGTGCATGGAGGAGTTCAAAACACGCTACCACAACTGATTTGTACTGATAACAACAAATCCTACACCTGCACTGTCGCCTCACAGCAAGATGGTGGCTGGTTGGAGTCCCCTGTGGAGTTTGCATGTTTTCCCCATGTTGGCGTGGGGTTCCTCAGGGTGCTTCGATTTCCCCAACAGTCAAAAGCCATGCACTATATGTGAATTGGGAAAATAAAACAGCCGTAACGTTTGAGTATGTGTGTGAATGTGAGAGTATGGGTGTTTCCCAGTACTGGGTTGTGGCTGGAAGGGCATTCACTGAGTAAAACATATGCCGGAATAGTTGGGGCGACCCCAGATGAATAAAGGGACTAAGCCGAAAAGAAAATGAATGAATGAAGTCTGTGAGAAACTCACACCTGAGCAATGTGACTTTATTCTCCATATGACAGTCGTCATGCCAAATACTTAGATTCCTTATTCTGTCAAATACTGCATCTGTAAGTGTGAACATTAAGTAAGAAATAATCAATAGATTGCGCATTTAAGGATTTTAAGTATACAACACAGAGGCTAAAAACTACCCAATGCGACATGCATTTAAAATCCTTTAACAAAGCAAAAGCTATTGAATATCCATGGTAATTTGATGTTAAACACAAGTTAAAACTAGTTTTGCTATTTGCAGCTCAATATTTGACTGAATTTTCAGAAGTTACATTAAGTCATGTTCTCCAAGCATTAAAAACATCACAAGCATTTGTTTCAACCTGTGATCAAAACTGACCGGAACTACCTGCGCATTAAACGATTCCCCTTCTTAATTTTAAAGTCAAAGTTAAAGTCAACCTGACAATAAACAAAGTTCCCTTTACTACACAAACTTGTCTGGACATGTCTTTCATTTCATTTATTTATTTAGCCTTTACGTCATCGGTTTACAGCCAGTGGTGACGGTATTACTCCACCTGCTGTTCTGTCGACTGTCATAAAGCAGGAAGAAGAAACAAGGTAAGCATAAGAGCTTTAGATTTACTCTTCTTGACCTATAATTCAGAATAAATAATAAGCGAATTAAAGAGTGAACCAATGTTTGACATGTAGATAATACCTTTAAATTGTCTTGGTAGTTTATTTTGACAGCATACTGTAAGGAGGAAGTATCGTAGGATAACCTATTTCCTGGGCTGATTTAGATTTCAACTAAATGTTGCAGTTAGTCTAATAATATTGAACAATTCTATACTATTATGCATAATTATGCATTAATACAAGTTATTGTCCTGATTGTTGATGTGACTCCGATCGTTGATTCATGACAAGCGGCTCTATGAACCGACTCCTTTAAGTGAAGTGGTGAGTCGAGAGAGAAGGATTGTTTGCTTGCGTTTGATGCTTAAACATTATTTACTTTTTATCAAAAGCAAAATTGTGGTATTAAAATATATTTTTAACACAATTGGTCTCAATAACACACATTACCAATCAAACCCAAGACAGTATGCTGTATGGTAAAAGCCAGAAGTTAACGAAGAGCCGTTTCGGAGTTGAAAGAGTCGGTTGAGCTTAGCCAAAGGACTCCCAATATTTAAGGGACCGTCTGAAAGTTATGTCCATTTTATAAAACGTCAAACTGGTGTTATACAAATTCGTAAAAATCTTCACTCTCACATTCTCAATGTTTCTCATTGTGATATTTATTTATCGACAGATGAGTTAAGGGATAGTTCATAAAAAATAATTAAAATGATCATTTACTCTTTAAGTTGTTCCAGACCTATTCGAATATTTCTTTTATTGAACACAAAAGCAGATATTTTAAAGCTGGTAACCTGTTAACATTGACTTCCGCGCATGAACCACACAAGATATATAAAATGTAATACTCAGTTATTTGATGATGTCAGATTTTCATATCAATTTATTCTTTTGAATTCTGCTCTTAAAGGGCCATTATACTGCATAGTTAAGCTTCTACCCTAATTTAACACAACTGAACAAGTTCATCAAGATCATACTAGGCATACTAGAATCTTCCAGACTGGTGTGTTAAAGAGAGGGTCTATTATGCATTCTAAAAGGTCATATGTTGGTGTTAAGGTTCTCTAACAAAAGGCGAGTATGCATTCAAATTGTCATTGTCTTATAATTCATTTATTTTTACTAATCCCAATGACTCCCATCTTCCATATTACTTATCCCATTCACTCCAATATGATTTGTTCAGTGATTAGTTTTTTCCAAACCCCTCTGTGCGTGATGCTAATCTGTGTTTAATTTTCCAGTGTGTTGTGATTGATCAACTGTGTTTGCAATTGTAAATAGAACATTGTTAAAGGCACTAGACTCTCATGCACTATTATAGAATATGAAATAATGTTTTTTTTTTTTTTTATCACAGGAATGGTCCAATGTCAACTAACCTAGACGCCCAGTCAGATGAACTGCTTGCCCTTGCAAGCAAATATGATGAAGAAGAGTTTCGCAGGACAGAATCAAGTCAGAAGGGTGAGATCCATCTGTGCCTTCAGATTCCTCCTGACTTCAGACTGCTAGTAAGAGGTGATACTGTAATCTTAACATTATATTTGAGCTATGAAGTATGAATACTGTATTTTTAACTGTGATAGACTACCATGGTGAATATGATTCTAAGGCAAATAGACTTTTTGCAATCAAAGTGTACCCAAATTAAAAGTGGACTAAGATCTGACTATTTTTTTCACAGGAAATAATACAATTATATTAAATTGAGTTAGGCATATCAGAATCCTCTGCGGAAACTAGTTTTGACTATGAAACATCAATAACATTTTAGTTTAATTTTTGTTTTTTGCCCTCAAAATTTCTTCTTTATATTGCAATAGCTTTTTATTTTATTTTATTTTATTCAGTTTACATTCAGTTAGCGTTTTTGCTTGTGCTCTGAAATGCTTTTGTCTTTATGTATATGTTTCATAGGAAAGACATGCGTAGAGGTTGATATTTCCTTTTTGCCGTCCACTATTCTGAGTTTTGAACTGCCGACAGACTATCCTTCATCATCTGCTCCAGTCTTTACTCTGAGCTCCATATGGCTTTCAAGAGTCCAGGTTTGTCATTTTTAGCAGTTTACATGGTTCACAGTTCATATATTTGATTTTATTTACATATTTTGTGGTATTTACATATATTTCTGGTATTTTTTGGCTATTTGATATTGACAATGATTATATAGTTTTTGTATTAATTAAGGTGTTTATTATTCAAAAGATCACAGCTCTTTGCAAGAGACTGGATGAACTTTGGGAAGAGAACAGGGGCAATGTGGTTCTTTTTACCTGGATCCAGTTCCTAAAAGAAGAGACTCTGCAGTTTCTGAACATCCAGTCTCCACTCGAGATCCAAACTAATGGTGTCCAGTCTCAGTGTGAATCTGCTGAGAGCCAAGCAGCAGACACTGCTGTAGAAGAGCTGGACCAGCGAGCAGTTCTAGAAGCCGATCCTCACAGTGATATATTAACCCAGCTGCTGGATTTTAATGAAGCTCAGAAGAAGAAGGTGTTTGAGGCTACAGTTTTTAGCTGTGGAATTTGCTTTTCTGAGAACCTGGGCTCCAGCTTTGTGCTCTTCAATGAGTGTCAGCATGTTTACTGCAAGACATGTGTTAGGGATTACTTTGAGATCCAGATTAAAGATGGCAAAGTCCAGTTTCTTTCCTGTCCTGAGGCAGAGTGCACCTCCCTGGCTACTCCTGCACAGGTACTTTTTCTTGTTTGTTTGTGTCGTCGTATGAGCTGGAACCCACTATCCTGCAGGGTTCAGCTACAACCCTAATTACACTCACCTGAAGCAGCTAATCAGGCTTTTCCATGGTCACACTGCACTTATCGTCCCATAAACTTCCATACAAACAGATGTGAATGTGGCAGACCGGAAACACAAGCTCACAGAACAAGTTTTGCAATTCGCCAAGTTCAAACTTGGTGAACTCTGACCTGCAAAACTGCATCACGTGGCTGTGTAAGACCAATGGAGGATCAAAACATGACCTCTCTGTACATAAATTTAAAATATGGGCCAATCACTCGTTTTTTCTTAATGTCTAATCATTTTGTTTAATCCCGCCCCTTTTCGCAGTGCCGTATGACAGAATTTTGCATGCTCAAACTCTAGTGTGACCGTGGCATAATTCAGATAGGGCTAGCTGCAGCCTGCGGGGGACAATCCAACCCCGCCAACATCTAAGTGCAGCATCAGATGTTGTAATGCACATGCTTACTTTGAGGGCCAGTTTTAGGTGTGGGGTTTTGGACTAGATCCAGCACATCATTGCATTTGATCAAACTCAGTTCTTGGAGGGCCACAGGCCTACACATTTTATTTCCAACCCTGCTCTAACACACTTACCTGCAGGTTTCAAACAAGCCTGAAGGACTTGATCAGGTGTGTTTAATTCGGGTTGGAAATAAACTGTGCAGAACTGGGCCTCTCAAGGAATTGAGCTTGCCACCTCCGAGTTACAGACTGCAGCGAGGAGGCGGTGGATTCTGACATCTCACTTGGATGGGGCTGGATGTACATGGCAGGCTGCAGTGAGACTCTTCTTGTATAATCTGATAACAAGCACATGCAGGTGTGCTGAAGAAGGTTGGAAATCAACTTTGCAGAATAGTGGGTCCCAGGGAAGCAGGGTTAAAAACCACTGCTTTAGCTGTTTGAACAGAAGTGTAAGTAACATCTCTGCATTCCTACAACAGGTGAAACTTCTCGTGAGCCAAGATGTTTTTGCCCGCTATGATCGGCTCCTCCTGCAGTGGAGTCTGAACCTAATGACTGATGTTGTTTATTGCCCTCGCAAAAGCTGCGGCATGGCTGTGTTGCTCGAACCTGACCAGACCATGGGCATCTGCCCCTCATGCACATTTGTTTTCTGCACCCTCTGCAATCGAGTATACCATGGCCTCGCTCTCTGCAAAGAAAGTAAGATCCCTGCCGAGTGTCTCTTTATTCACACAAGAAATATTAACTACGGTCAGTTTTAGTTGTATAGTAATTTAAATGTATGGATATTAGGAAAACATCTTTTACAGAGCAAAAAATATGCTGCATTAGTTGAAACTAGTGTTGGGCGATATGCGAAATTTTCAGATCGCCATATCGTCCCCCTGTGAGATCGTCGATACACGATACATGGGGGTGCGGCAATGTTATGTTTATTTATATAGAATGTTTATTACTATGTTTAAGCATATCTGAACATATTTAATAGCCTTTCGACGGATTTTTAAAACTTATTTAATAACCTACTGCATTTGCATTACATTTGATCTAGGATAATAATTGAAACTAATGCAAATCACCGCGCTTTTACAGCTGAATAGGCCCTGAGACCAAAATTATTTCAAACAAGACTCGATGCAGGTCTAATCATCACAAACGTAATCATCAACAGTGTCACATATGTATTTGCTAAGATCTAACACAACGTTGCGCTTGGCGTATGTGTTTATTGTTTTTCTAATAAGAGTTTCATTTTGGCTGCGGAGAGTCGGCAATAGCCTATTGTATTAAATAGCCTATTTGACAAATACAAATACGTAAAAAAATACGTAGTGCCTGTTGTTGGTGTCCCAGGGGAAGATCCTTCAGCTGACACTGGACAACAGTTTAAGAAACTGGGCTCGGCTTAGTCTGAAGCACCGCTGAAAGCTTCCATCATCTAGGTATAGTTTCAGGAGAAGTTGATGAACTCACAGCTGGGTGCACCTGTGAGTGGATCTAGTGGACTCAGACTCGGCTCCAAACTAACTTTTCAGCCTTCCTAATGCACAGCTATTCTCTCAGTAAAATCCATGTTAGCCATTTACAACCCAGGCTCATTCTGAGAACGTAGTCCCGGGGACGTTTCTGGAGGCCGCGAAATACGTAGCTGGGGGTACGTACGGCTGCATTTCATTTTTTTAAGCGAACGCTGCGGGGCGGTGTGAAGCCGTTCCCTTCGACGCTCGCCGGCCGGTCAGCCGGCCGCTCGCCTCCGTGTGGAGGGCTTTCCCGCTGCAACCAGTTTGTCCGGTTAGCTCTTCGTGTACTCTGGCGGACTCGAGGCGCAGAGAGGGGCTGACCACGACGACGACGACGACGACCGGGTTCGAGTCCGGGGAAGAGCGGTTCCAGAAATCAGGTAAGAAAACAAAAACAAAATCCAAAAAATTAAGCGAACAAGTTCGTCACAGGGTGAGAATGTGGTCAAAATCCGAAAACGTGGTAAAAATCGGACGAGGGCTTTTCTTTTTCTGGACGGCTTTTGTGAACCGTAGTTGGTTGGGTTTAGGGACGGAGGAGGGTGGGTCAGCCGATTGGCCGGTCGCACGGTCAATCATTCCGTCATGAAGACAGGCAGACAGGCGGAAGGTCGTTCGACAGCGGCCTCTAGCGGGTTTACGCGAGAACGGCGCGGGAAAAAGCGCGCACAGCGGCCTCTCGCGGACTCGCGAAAACAAAAACTGCACAAATACGTACCTCCCGGGACGTATTTCGCGGTCTCCAGAAACGTCCCCGGGACTACGTTCTCAGAATGAGCCTGGGTTGGCCATTTAGCAAGCTATAGTCACTGGGCATACAGAACCCCTGCCGATGATGCAAATCCACGTCTATTGCTTGGTGAATTTGATGTGCGAATGAAGCGAGTAAACTCAAAATGTTCACATTTTATATTATATAACATTTCATGAAACATGTTCGTGATTTTACAGTTTTTTTTAATGATATTACAATTTTAAATGACATTACTATTTTACACTACAGTACAAGAGGAGAATGAACGATACGAAAAGCTTGCAATACAAAGGAAAGATGATGAAGTGTGGGTGAAGCAAAACTCGAAACAGTGTCCAACCTGCGCCGCTAACATACAGGTCAGCAACTACTAGCTCAGAGATGTCATTTTTTCTTATTTAAAGGTGTCATCTGTTTAACTAATTTTGTTATTATGATTTATCAGTCATTAAATGTGCATTTTAATTGTTTTTACAGAAAGTTATGGGCTGCAACAAGATGACCTGCAGCTCCTGTCAGGAGTATTTCTGCTGGATCTGCGTTTCAGTTCTCAAGAGAAAAGACCCCTACAGCCACTTCAGAGACGAGAAATCTCCATGCTTCAACCAGTTATTGGATTTTGAAATGGTTGATAACGAAAACTGAAAAATAATGCACTTCTTCATGTACTCCTTCATGCTTCCACTCCTACAGGGCTGTGTTTTACTCTGGTACCAAAGTGTAGACAAGTAGAACCTTCCAGTGCTGGTGCATGGAGGAGTTCAAAGCCTTTAAACACTACCACAACAGATTTTTACTCACAACAACAAATCCTACACCGCAAATATAGGTGTCGATTATCAGTCAGCTACAGTATAGCCAGTGAGTACCAGTCAATACAATCTTCCATGAGAAATTTGCCTACAAATTCTCCTCAAGGTATGTGCTCAGTTTGTAAAGATGTCATACATTAAGGCCCAATCCACTCAAACATGAATATTTTCAAAACTGCAGTGTTTTTCTACACAATTTGACCGTTCATCCACACGAAAACACTGTAACAGGGGACTGAAACCCAAATTTGTGACCAGGGTAAAGATTTTTAGAAACTTTGGAAACACTTTACCAAAGTTTTTGCCTTATGACATTAGCATGCAGGCTGTATTCTCCTTTCTGATTGACCAACACGGCTTTATTCTAACGCTGCATTTGTAACAGAGGCCAGCTAGTGAAGTGCTGTGCAGGTAAACCTCAATCCCCTGAACCCGAAAAGTTGCTCTAGCGACAGACGCTAGTGGCCATGGTCTTTAGTCTCATTTTTAGAGCAACTGACTCCCATGCGGAGAGACGCCGGTTCGATCCCAGCTTGGAATGGGTTGGGTGATGTAGGATCGACGGGGATTACATTGGTGCCGTGACCCGGATGGGAGTGAGGTTTAGCTTGCTGAGTGTAACAGAAGCCAGCTAGTGAAGCACTGTGCAGGTAAACCTCATTCCCCTGAACCCGAAAATGTGCTCTAGCGACAGATGCTAGTGGCCATGGTCTTTAGTCTCCTTTTTAGAGCAACCAACTCCCATGCGGAGAGACGCCGGTTCCATCCCAACTTGGAATAGGTTGGGTAGGGTAGGATCGACGGGGGTTACATTGGTGCCGTGACCCAGATGGGAGTGAGGTTTAGGGGGTAAGTGTAATAAAGGCCAGCTAGTGAAGTGCTGTGCAGGTAAATCTCTCCCCTGAACCCGAAAAGGTGCTCTAGCGACAGACGCTAGTGGCCATAGTCTTTAGTCTCATTTTTAGAGCAACCGACTCCCATGCGAAGAGATGCCAGTTCGATCCCAGCTTGGGATGGGTCGGGTGGGTAGGATCGACAGGGGTTACATTGGTGCCGTGACCTGCATGGGAGTGAGGTTTAGCTTGCTGAGTGTAACAGAAGCCAGCTACTGAAGCACTGTGCAGGTAAACCTCACTCCCCTGAACCCGAAAAGGTGCTCTAGCGACAGACGCTAGCGGCCATGGTCTTCAACCTCCTTGTTAGAGCAACCGACTCCCATGCAGAGAATCGCCGGTTCGATCCCTGCTTGGAATGAGTTGGGTGGTGTAGGATCGACGGGGGTTACATTGGTGCCGTGACCCAGATGACAGTGAGGATTAGGGGGGTGAGTGTAATAAAGGCCAGCTAGTGAAGTGCTGTGCAGGTAAACCTCACTCCCCTGAACTCGAAAATGTGCTCCAGCGACAGATGCTAGAGGCTATGGTCTTTAACCTCCTTGTTAAAGCAACCGACTCCCATGCGGAGAGTCGCCGGTTCAATCCCAGCTCGGAACGGGTTGGGTGGTGTAGGACCGGCGGGAGTTACACATTCACTCTAGCATCGACAACGACCTCTCATTTCAATGGGGTGAAGTCTAGATGAGATACAGCTGTGGATACTAGTATCAATTTATTGTAATTTTTGAGACACTGTACAACTATAATTAATATTTTAACATTACTGTGAGAGTTGGGTTTAAGGTTGGGGTGATGGAAGACGTTATTAAAATACAATTGAATGGATAATTTAATAAATAATATGAGCAATACTGGGTATAATTACTGTTTTTACATTACAGTAATGGTTGGGTCTAAGGTTGGGGTAGGTGTATATTAATAAAATACAATTGATTGGGTAATTTAATCAATAATATGAACAATACTGGGAATAGTTACTGTTTTTACATTACGGTGATGATTGGGTTTAGGGTTGGGGTGGGGGTAGACAGTTACAAAATTATATTAATACTTGGTATTTCCGACTGCAGCTGTATACCTTCTAGCAACAACTTTCAATGGAGAGCGATCGACTGACCATTTAGCAACCATATATGTGCATGTCAAGCGATGCAACAGAGTAGAGAATCCTTTAACTTTATGCAAATGAGCACTTTCAGCTCCTGCACCAGACTGTTGTATTCTCTGTGCTGTAGACTTACAGTACAGAGACACGCTTGCAGCAGATAAATAGCTGCAATGATGACCCGGCATGCCTTTTTTTTAAACAAAGGCATGGGGAAAACTTCCTGTGTAGATCTGAACTTGTCTTAAATATCCTCATATTAACACTCCAATATTCATTTGCACTACAAACCTGTTTTGTTTCTACCAAGCCGCAGAGAAAAGCATCTGCAGAAGCCAAAGATCTCACAAGTCTTTCCTGTTTAGTTTGTGTTTGTAGCTCTAAATGTATGTATAGTTAATATTCCTCCAAAACACAGCCGTTTAATTATATGGTTTCCAAATACGTTTACATGAAAACCCACAATTTACAGCAAATTTGAAACAGGTGGTTTTGCATCTGGATATCTTTCTGCCCTAAATGAAGCACTATAAACCTTTAAAGCTTGCTGATATACAGAGTCATTTCATATTTAAAGTTACAGTTCACCCAAACATGAGATTATACTGACTATTTACTCTCTCCTCATGTGTTTCCATCCCTTTATGAGATTCTTTCTTCTGTATTATTGCTATTATTATTATTATTATCATCATCATAATTATTAATATTGTTGTTATTATCGTTATTATTATTATTGTTATTATTATTATTATCATCATCATCATCATAATTATTAATATTGTTGTTATTATCGTTATTATTATTATTATTATTATTATCATCATCATCATAATTATTAATATTGTTGTTATTATCGTTATTATTATTATTGTTATTATTATCATCATCATAATTATTAATATTGTTGTTATTATCGTTATTATTATTATTATTATTATCATCATCATCATCATAATTATTAATATTGTTGTTATTATCGTTATTATTATTATTATTATTATCATCATCATCATAATTATTAATATTGTTGTTATTATCGTTATTATTATTATTGTTATTATTATCATCATCATAATTATTATTATTGCTGTTGTTATTGTTATTATTATTATTGTTATTATTATTATCATCATAATTATTATTGTTGTTGTTGTTATTATTGTTATTATTATTATTGTTGTTGTTATTATTATTATATATATTATATATATTTTTTATTTTATTTTTTTAATTGAAAACCTTAACCAATTGACTACCATAGTACGTAAACAAATACTACAGAAGTCAATGGTTACAAGTTTCCAACATTCTTCAGCATTTTGTTTTCAACAGAAGAAGTCAGGTTTGGAATAAGTGAAGGGTGAGTAAATGATGACAGATTTTTCAGTTTTGGGGAAACTTTAAGATGCTGCTGTTCTTCACACGTTTACAAAACAGGTATTTTCTTGCACTTTGTCAGCTTATGAATCATATAACCAGAAAATCACATCCATTTCCCCACATTTATTTATTTGCTTGTAACTGTTCAGAGGCAAATATTTTGTTACCCAACCACAATATTTAGGCCTTATGTAACTTTGCACTAAATCTGTAAATAAATTCTAATAAATATAATAAACACAGGATTATGAAGAAAGAGACGACGGTTTGATCATCTACCTATAGTGAAGTGTTTGAATATTGAATGTTGGGATAAAGCAGCCACTGACATCCATTAATATTTGTTCCTATTATGGAATTCTGTGGCTGGTTTTATTTAGTCATTCTTCTTAGTGTTCAACAGAAGTGCAGGATGATGAAATGATGACAGAATTTTCATTTTTGGATGATTTTGGATCTCTTTAATGTGAAAGAGCCTCAGTACGCACATCATCCTGTGTGAAAATATGCTGTCATAACTTTGTGAATATGCTATTAATTGTTCTGTTTTAAACACTACAGTGATCTACAATGATATGAATCAGTAATTTAGCATTTTATTGCTTTGGTTATAAAAGCATTTGAATTTGTGGTGGTCAAAATGAAACTCAAGAAAGACAGAAATAAAGGCGTCTTGGTTAATTCATTGTGTAAAGTTTTTACAGACAATTCGGCAGCTCAGCATCAGGATATACAGCAGTTCTGTTAGCAGCATTATAAGACACCAGCCAGACTATTATTATTTTCGATTCTGCGTACATACATGACAACGAGCCATTAAGTTATTGGCAATAATTCACAGTGAGGTGGGGATTTGGCTTTGATGTAGAGTGGATGTACTTCTCAGAGCAATAATAATGATGATGGAAATAATAACAACGTTAATATTACATTCACTTAGAGCAGTGTTTCCCAACCCTGTTCCTGGAGGCACACCAACAGTACATATTTTGGATGTCTCCCTTTTCTGACCCATTAACTTCAGGTGTTGGAGTCTCTTCTTATGTTATGATGAGTTGATTCAGGTGTGTTTGATTAGGGAGAGGTTGAAAATGTGTACTGTTGGTGTGCCTTCAGGAACAGGGTTGGGAAACACTGACTTAGAGTAATAACACAATGTGTTTGAAATAAAATGAAAATTTACATCACAAATTATTCCTAAAAATTCAGTTCAAGCTTATTTGTACAGCGCTTTTCACTTCCGAATCAGCTTTATAAAAGGTGCACGCTATTACATTACTGTCAGTATCAGAAACTTTAGTTGTTGTGATTAGTTGACAATATATATAGTGTTCTACCATATATATATATATATATATATATATATATATATATATATATATATATATATATATATATATATATATATTCTGAGCACATAAAGTGCACATCATGCCATATTATTTGGTAATAGTAAGAAAAACGCCCAATAGGCTGTAAAAGCCATATAAAACAAAAGCACAAACTCTACAGATATACCAAGTTCATCAACTACATTTAACTGTGATGGCAAGCACCTGTCACTCATGTCACTATGTCCTTAACTATATAGAATTTTAAGGTTTAATATGACGAGCTATAAAACAACCTCATCCCCTCATAGTTGTCATGGAGGATATTAGCTTACAATGAATATAATTTTTATTTATTTATTTTTCTACCATGCTATAAAGACGTTTTTTTTCTGTTGTAGAATTAGGGATTTTAATATGGTGAGTCTATAGCATTGACTCTCTTTTGAAGCCAGCCTGTCGATGAATTGCCGGTTCATTCACTTCCGTAGGCTACTGGCTTCACAGAGAGGAGACCGACGCCTGAGAGAAGGTGAGCAAATACAAATCTTGTATTTTTCCTGCCCGAACGCTTATTCGGAATAATACACTTTTAAAGTAACCAGTTCAATCTTTGGTGTTAATCTTAAGTGTTGACGTGTATAGTTACGTGTTAACGAGTTTCATTAAATTGTAAGTAGTTATGTGGCTAGTTTGACAGCCTTATCAATTGTTTAGTTACCTCTAGATGTTTGAAAACATGTTTTAGGATATGCTGCCTAAAACTGTCCATTCATCTCCACCAAACTTGTTAGTTGCAATTTTATGTCTGTGAATGATTGTTGTTCAGATGCGCAATGGTCAGTATGTATTACATAATACAGTCGCGAATAATAAGGCACCGTCGAAAAATTCCACTCGCTGCATAAAAACGTTGTCACTGTTTAAGGTTTATTTCGATGAGTAATCAGTACATATCATACCATACCTGTCAACATTAGGATGTGAAAGTAAGGGATAATACCACCATAATAAGGGATATATACCCCCCCCCCCCCCCCCCAAATATAAAAAAATCCCCTAAATTACTATGGTATTCTGGAGCTGTTTCATTGTATATTAAACAGTTTAAAGGTCAGTTATATGTTTTATTTACAAAAGAAAAAAAATGTATACATTAGCAGCAAATAAATTAGCAAACAGTTCAGCTGATTAAAGTTAATAGCTATTATAAAGAAATAGTATCAAGTTATGAAATCTCATTAATCTTTTCTTCACTGTATAACTAACACATTCTGATTAAAGAGCAACAATTGAATCTAGTTTAATTGCATTTTTTTTTTTTTTGGATTACATTAAATAACAGATGTGTCACTTTAAAAATGCACACATCTAACATTATAATAAAAGCATGTGTTTTCCCTGACTTTTTATGCTCATTTAGGACTAAATGAAAAAAAGAAAAACCCCCAAGATCGACATCTTTAGACTTTTGCTCTGCGTGTACAGAATCAATTTGGGAAACAGCATCTATTTATCACTATGGAGCGCATGAGCTGACAGTCACGCACCACTATATGACTTTTTTTAAGATTGTATAGTAGGGGCTACGGCACCTGTGATGAATAGGAAAGAAAATCCTGCCATTTTAAGAGCAAGGGGCGGCCCCTGGTGGTTCGGAGGTATGGGTTGCGTACAAGGATTATCGTCTCTTTAATTTTTATTACCACCCTACAGAGAAAGACTGAAAATATGGGATGATACTGGGATAGAACTGTAAAATACGGGAGAATGCTGGGAAAAACGGGAGGGTTGACAGGTATGGCTCATACATGCATGAATAATTCAATTAAAAACTAATTTTTAATGTGATTATTTTAAATGGTTACATTATAAATAGGACAAAGTGACTTACAGATATACATTTGCCAGTACCTCTCTTATTAAGCTAAGCAGGGTTAGTTGAAACATTGTTTAAACTTTTCTATAAAGGCTATCAAAACAAACATATGACATTTATCTACTATTGCCATATTAACACTGTATAGAGAAAAAATATGGCAAAAAAAATTTATATTATTATTTATTTTATAATATTAGTAATATTAAATCTGTGTTGCAAAAATTAGATTCTGCGACATTAGTGATTTTATATTAGGGCTGTGCAGTTATTTGAATGTCAATTCAGTTTCAAATATTCTTGCTGTTGAATATTCTGTTTAACTTGTACATATCTTAAACTTTTGAGCCTGTCATGTGTCCATCTGCCAGTTATCAGTATGTGAATCCATTGCTAAAACTGACAGTATCTGTTTTTAGATTGATCTCAGGAATGGTCCAATGTCAACCAATCAGGAAGCCCAATCAGATGAACTGCTGGCTCTGGCAAGCATATACGATGAAGAAGAGTTTCGCAGGACAGAATCAAGTCAGAAGGGCGAGATCCATCTGTGCCTTGAGATTCCTCCTGACTTCAGACTGCTGATCAAGGGTGAGAGTTTGTGCAAGAGATACAGTTGTCTATGTGCTTGAGCACTGGCTGGAGTCTATTTGTGCCTTCTATGTGTGAACTATTTTGTACTTTGAACGGTATTGTAGAGCTGTAATCGGGCCATAAAAGTTAAGCCCGATAAGGACCGAGCCCGACAAGTACATTTTGATTGACAGCTTTTTAAAAGCCCGAACCTATTTATAGCTCGACATTATTCAACTGTGCACCTATACACAGCTCTTTTGCCTGTTTACGTAGGTTACAGGCCACTTGAAGTTGGAACAAAGAAATACAATAAGTCCTCTGTAACATTGTAACATCTCAGCACTCTAAATAGGCCTAGGTCAGGGATGGGCAAACTCGATCCAGGAGGGCCGGTGTCCTGCATAGTTTTGCACCAACCCTAATCAAACACACCTGCTTGTAGCTTTCTAGTGATCTTGAAGACACTAATTAGGGTGTTCAGGTGTGTTTGATTAGTGTTGGAGCAAAACTCTGCAGGGACACCGGCCCTCGAGGATCGAGTTTGCCCATGCCTGGCCTAGGTACATACACTTAGCCTTTAAATTGGACAACACACAAATGAAAATAAGTCTTTCTTAACCAATTAAAAAATAAATTATAAAATATGACGGGTATTTGGCAATAACGAAATTAAGATAAAGGCTCTTTCAAGAGTTCACGCTTAGATATTGTTTGACAACTGTAAGCAGGTTTGGCATGCTGTCCCTGGAGAGAACCCTAAGCTCGGAGATAGGTGAGCCCAGGGCTTCCGCCTGGTCCATAGAGCATATGAGGGGAGTACGAGATCGGTGGTTCTCGAGAGCTCCCCGTGGTAAAGGAAGAAAAAAGGAGAAGGGGTAGATGGGGGGTTTCTTCGGAAATCAAAGATAATAGTAGTTCTAGCTAGGCTACTTATAGTGAGTTGGGGTTAATCTGATTGGCTAGCTAGTGAATGTAGATGAGTGCCCAGCTGCAGTCAATCATATCACGTGCTCCTCTCGAAATTAGTTTGTGAAACTTCACTTAGGATTTGTTTCGCCATTTCTCTTCACAATCTGGCATTAAGGTGATGGTGAAGCTGAATAATAAAATAATAATGTCAACATTAGCCTATATACCCTGTCTACATTATGATTTTATGGTTTAATTAATATTTAGTTATAATTTAAAAATCCTTTACTCATTAAGATTAGGCTACGTGTTTTTGTGGAGGAACACTCTAAATGGCTTTGGCGCAGTTCTGCGCTCACTAAGCAGCACTGAACACCCTTTCTCTGCTGCTGCTACTGGCCAGGATGCATACTGTTCTGGCTAATTTTGCAAGTTTTGGGGAGAATTGTTTGTTCATCTTCCACCGGCCAAAAACATCCATTTCATTTTCCATGATAGCGGTTTCAATGTAGCGAGTGACCTTGTCATCTTCCCTGTCAGCTTGCTGTACACTTACCATGAGCGACCGCTGAAATACCTTGGCGGCTAGAATGACCGTTCTTATTGAACGGGTGGCTGGCCTCACCGCAGTCAAAATTCGCTCTTTTCGCCTTCTCCGTCATCATTTGTTTCACCTTTGCAGGGATGGATTTTAATGTTGTAACAAACGAATGGATAACTTTCTCACGCTAATCCAAATGCATCACATTACTGTTCATTTACTGCGCAAGTCCAAGCCCGGCCCGACCCTGTCTAAAATGATAGAAATTAAGCCCAAACCCACCCGAACCTATCGGGTTCAGGCAAAGATCTTCAGCTCTACGGTGTTGTACTTTGAGCTGTGATTCTATTAATCATAGTGACACCAAAGGGGGTAATGTATTGTACTGTATACTGTTAACAACAAAATAAGTCATAATTTGCCCTCATTTGAGTTCAGATTAAAATAGCTACTCTTTGAAGGTGTTCATACTTGTAGTTTTTTAAACAACTACACTTTTAAACTTCTTTCATTCACAGTACACCAAGTAAAGACCTTTCAATGAAAGGAGCTGTAACTGAACTTAATGTCCACAGGAATGAACCTGACACAATTTTCACGAGTTCATTTGCAGAATGGATGTATTGTGGACTATAAATCTGCTAAAATTAACCATGTGCAAAATATCATCAATATCATTAGCCCTTTGCGCATGACTTATGCATATTAAAACACAAAGGATCGCATAGAGCTCACCATAAAGTAAAACCGTAGTTGTGACTTTAGTTGTGAGACCGTAGTTGTGAGGCAGAAGTGTTTTAATGATAACTGGTAGTACACATTAAGTAATCAACAATCAATTGCAAACACACACACACACACACACACACACACACACACACACACACACACACACACACACACTTCACAAATTTTATTTCATCTGTGTTGCATGTGCTCTGCATAGTGTTCTATACAGTGTGTTTTTATGAATATGTTTCATAGGGCAGACACGTGTAGAGGTGGATATTTCCTTTTTGCCACCCTTGGTTCTGAGTTTTGAACTACCTACTGACTATCCTTCATTATCTGCTCCAGTCTTTACTCTGAGCTCCAAATGGCTATCAAGAGTCCAGGTTTGTCATTTTAGCATTTTAAATTATTAAAGTATTTTTATTTTAAAGAACATTAAAGCTGTTTTTTTTTTTAGTTTTTAGTTTAGTTTTGATTTGAAGGGATTACCCAAAACATTTGGCTATAAGTGTAATACACACTAAAGTTAAAGGAAACCATTAGAAGTATCATATTACATCTTTTATATTTGATATAATGACACAACCATTAAGATAATCATTTAATACCTTGTTTAATTTATAAATAGATCACAACACTTTGCAAGAGACTGGATGAACTTTGGGATGAGAACAGGGGCAATGTGGTTCTTTTTACCTGGATCCAGTTCCTAAAAGAAGAAACCCTGCAGTTTCTGAACATCCAGTCTCCACTCGAGATCCAAACCAATGGTGTCCAGCCTCAGTGTGAATCTGCAGAGAGCCAAGCAGCTGATGCTGCCGTAGAAGAGCTGAACCAGCGAGCAGTTCTAGAAGATGATCCTCACAGTGATATATTAACCCAGCTGCTGGATTTTAATGAAGCTCAGAAGAAGAAGGTGTTTGAGGCCACAGTTTTTAGCTGTGGAATTTGCTTTTCTGAGAGTCTGGGCTCCAGCTTTGTGCTCTTCAAGGAGTGTCAGCATGTTTACTGCAAGACCTGTGTTAAGGAGTACTTCGAGATCCAGATTAAAGATGGCAAAGTCCAGCTTCTTTCCTGTCCTGAGCCAGAGTGCACCTCCCCAGCTACTCCTGCACAGGTACTTTTTCTTGTCTGTTTGTGTCATAGTATGAGCTGGAGACCCACTATCCTGGAAGGTTCAGCTCCAACCCTATTTAAGCACAACTGAAGCAGCTAATCAGGCTTTTCTGGATCATTTGATACCAAACACTTCTAGGTTTGCTAAAGCAGGTTGGAACTTTGAAGGTCAGTGGGTCCTCAGTAGCAGGGTTTAAAACAGTTTAACTGTTTGAACAGAAGTTTAAGTAACATCTCTGCACTCCTACAACAGGTGAAACTTCTCGTGAGCCAAGAAGATTTTGCCCACTATGATCGGCTCCTCCTGCAGTGGAGTCTGAACCTAATGACTGATGTTGTTTATTGCCCTCGCAAAAGCTGCAGCATGGCTGTGATGGTTGAGCCTGACCGGACCATGGGCATCTGCCCCTCATGCCAATTTGTTTTCTGCACCCTCTGCAATCGACTATACCACGCCCTCTCTCTCTGCAAAGAAAGTAAGTCTCCTTTCATACACATAAGAATGATTAAGTCAGTTTTAGTATTGCCATTTATGCATTTAGAAAACCTTTTGATAGAGCAAAAATATATAGTATACAATTGTGGGTTCATCTGACAGCTGAATTAGTTGAAACAGTGGTGAAACAAAAGAAGTAAATGATTTCTGTGTGTGTCCATGTCTTGGTTAAGGTTGTGGAGAGCTTAAGATTAAGAGATGTGTCTTCAGCTGCTCCATGAATGTTGTAATGGACTCAGATGTTTGGTTGGAGGAAGTTCATTCCAGCAGAGAATAGTTTGTCTATACTGCCACACCTAACCAATGCTCACAAGCACAATATGTTGCAGTGAGCCCAGACATGGATGAAGAGTCATTTCAAACATTCTTATGTTTACTGATAATCCAGCAGGCACAGGATGTCAACCTCAGGTGGTGCCTCTGGAGTCTCAGGAACCTTGAGGTGTAGGATCCTCCAGATGCTTGCAGTTGTGCGTAAACCTAATATTTGGCCACCCCTAACCAATGCTCACAAGCAGAATATGTTGCAGTGGGCCCAGACATGCATGAAGAGACATTTCAAACAGTCTTATGCTTACTGATAATCCAGCAGGCACAGGATGTCAACATGAGATTAGATTGACCTTTTACCCAAACATTGTGGGACGTTACATTTTGTTTGGAAATGAAAATCTGGTTGACATCAAAAATGAGGCAGACGTAAATGATCAATGTCAAACAGACGTTGCAATTTGGTTACTTTCCAGAGCATCCTAAAAACAACAAAATATCAACGTCTAATGCTGCGTTCACACCAGACAAGGATGAAGCATCAAGCTTGAGTGATTTACATGTTAAGTCAATGCAAAGATATGAATACACATCCTGTGGCACATTTCGCGCGAATGACACGATTCGTGTGAATGAAGTGTCGCGAGTTGAGTGTTTTGCGCATTTGATACATCGGAACTTCAGCAGACATTCGCGCCACATTAATCTATTATGACCTTGCTCTTGTAGGAGAGAGATTATGACGTAGCGCCTGTTGTTAGTGTCCCAAGGGGAAATTCTTTTGCTAACACCGGACAACAGTTCACCAAACTGGACTCGGCTCAGTCGGAAGCACCTCTGTAAAGCCTCCATCATCCAGGTATGGTTTCTGGAGGATATAATGAACTCACAGATCTAGGTGCACCTCTGAAAGGATCTAGTGGACTCAGATGCTGTGCCGAATGAATCTACGCTGTTTTTCAGCCTACTACTCTCTCAATAAAATACATGTTAGCCATTTAGCAGTGAAGCTAATGACATGACTCAGTGTCTATTGTGAAGTGAATTTGACGTGCGAATGAAGCAAGTAAACTCAAAATGTTTATGCGTCTATTTATGCACGATTTATTAGCGTCTTCCGTGTCTGGTGTGAAGACAGCATAGTGATGATACAGCTTGACATTGTGTGGACATTACCACTAGGACGTCTATCAGACATTGGATTTTGGTAAATAAATGTCAGTATTTGACATCAATATGACGTTGGCATAAGATGTTGGCTCTACAATGGATTTCCGACACTTTCCAACACAACATAAAATCAACCAAATATCAACATCGTTTGACATCATTCTTTAATGAAAAAGAAAAGAAAGACACAATAGTGCTCATTCAGTAAAGGCACAGCTAAACAGATGTGTTTTCAGTCTTGATTTGAATGTGCCTAATGTTGGAGCACATCTGATCATTTCTGGAAGCTGATTCCAGCAGCAAGGGGTGTAGTAGCTGAAAGCCGATTCACCCTGCTTTGACTGAACTCTTGGAATATCTAGTTAATATGATCCTAAAGATCTGAGTGATCTGTTAGGTTTGTATTCAGTGAGCATATCTGTAATGTATTGATGTCCTAGGCCATTTAGTGATTTATAGACAAGTAATAATACTTTAAAATCTATTCTGAATGTAACTGGGAGCCAGTGTAAAGACCTGAGGACAGGTGTGATGTGCTCTGATTTCCTGGTTCTGGTCAGAATTCTGGCCGCAGCGTTCTGGATGAGCTGTAACTGTCTGACTGTCTTTTTGGGAAGGCCCGTGAGGACGCCATTACAGTAATCCACCCTGCTGCTGATAAAAGCATGAACAAGTTTCTCTAAGTCTTCACTGGAAACAAAGCATCTAATTCTTGCAATGCTTTTGAGATGATAGTATGCTGATTTACTGACTGCTTTGACATGACTATTAAAACTCAGATCTGACTCCAGAATCACATCAGGATTCTTGACCTCATTTTGTGTTGTTTGACCCTAAGAGTCAAGGTACGCATTCACCTTGAGAACCTCATCTCTGTTCCCAAACGCAATGACTTCAGTTTTCTCTTTGTTTAACTGAGGAAAGTTTTGGCACATCCAACTTTTAATTTCATCAATGCATCGACAGAGGGTGTCAATAGGGCTGTAGTCATTAGGCAGTAAGGCTAAGTAGATCTGAGTGTCATCAGCATAGCTGTGGTAGGAGATTTGGTTGTTTCTCATTATTTGGCTCAGAGGAAGCATATAAAGGTTGAACAGAACAGGTGCCAGAATTGAGCCTTGTGGGACTCCACATGTCATGGGTGTCCACCTCGACCTATGGTCACCTAAACTGACATAGGAACCTCTCCCTTCAAGTTAAGCTCTGAAACATTTGAGGACCGTGCCAGACAGCCCAACCCAGTAAGGGCTCTACGTTAACATGTAACTTACCCTGTTGAGATGTTTCTGTTTGAAATCACTTTAATTTCAGGAAAATAATACTGAAAATTCAACAAATTACCATTTTCAGTTCTTTACAACCTATAAAACTGTTTCAAACTCTGTTGCACTATACTTTGGAACAGTGCATTTTATTTTTTTAATAAATAATATTATCATTGTGACCTTTGTTCAATAAAATGTGGATTATACCCTAATGGTTGATAATATACTGTCATTTGCATCAACTAATTAGGAAAATTCTATTTAATCATTTGGAAGGCAGTGTAGATGGCTAAACATTACACTGAAGCAATATCCTTTATATGCACCTATGACCTTCAGATGATCACCTTTATCATGCATCATTAAAATTGTAATATTACATGTACGTTTCATCATTTTTTTAGACAACAACATGATTTTACTCTCTTCTACAGTACAAGAGGAGAATGTACGACGTGAATCACAAAGAAAAATGGCAAGAAACAGAAAAAAAGATAAAATGTGGATAAGAGAAAACACTAAACAGTGTCCAAGCTGTGGCGCTAACATACAGGTCAGCAACTGCTAGCTCAGAGATCTGACTTTTGTTATTTAAAGATGTAATCTTGTTATGGAATTATTTTGTCATGATTTATTAGTCAATCTAAGTGGATCTTGTTTTACAGAAAGATATGGGCTGCAACAAGATGACCTGCAGCTTCTGTCAGCAGTATTTCTGCTGGATCTGCGTTTCACCTCTCAAGAGAAATGACCCCTACAGCCACTATAGAGATGAGAACTCTCGGTGCAAGTTAACCTCTTAAAGGGCCACGAAATCCCCCTGCCTCATCATTTGTGCCAATCAGACAACAAAATGTCTCTAGCATACTCTATGCAAAAGTTATTCTATTCCATCTGATAAGAGAACGGAACCACTTATTGGGGTATTGGGCCAGTACAGACCTTTCAAATTTAAAGAATGTGAACCAGGTCACGGATCAGGTATCGGGTACGCAGAGTTTAGGGGGCTAGGGTGAATAGTGACTTGGCCTATGGATGAGGTTGTAAAATAATGCACTTTCCATGTATAAAAAAAGTCATTTGCATCCATGAATTCATACAGGGCTCTGTTTTACTTGGAAAAACAGAGGCTAGACAAGTAGAACCTTCCATTATTTTCAGTTTTGAGGGATGATGAAGATGCTGGTGTTCTTCACACGTCCCCAAAACTGGTATTTTCTTGCACTTTGTCAGTTCGTACATCACATAACCAGGAAATCACATTTATTTACCCACATTTATTTATTAGCTTGTAACTGATCTGTTTTGTCACCCATAAACAATATTTATGTCGTGGGTCACTTTGCAAAAAATGTGGAATAAACCATGTGAATCAATATTTTAGCATTTCATTGCTTTGGTTATAAAAGCATTTGAATTTGTGGTGGTCAAACTGAACATCGAGAAAGACAGAATAAAATTGTCCAATTAAGTGTCTTGGTTATTTCATTGTGTAAAGTTTGTCGAGTTTTCACTAACTACATTTTACAAGTTTACACTACTACTGATGTGTTTTATTAAGCTTTTAAAACATCGTTTTATACGTTTAATTGTTTAAATTAATTATAAATGTTGATAACACTTTATAATAACTGCACATTAAGGATCATTTGTTAAGCATTAGCAAACAGTTAATTCATTATTTGTCACATGTCATGTGACTATACCCTTAATTATGTGGAATAATAAGGCTTAACATAAATTAAAATGATGAGTTATAAAACAAAATACCCCCCTCACAGTTGTTATGAAGGGTATATATATATATATATATATATATATATATATATATATATATATATATATATATATATATATATATATATATATATACACCCTATATACAGTATATATATACAGTATAGGCTGTGAACACGTTTTTTTCTGCTGTGAAGTTAGGGATTTTATTATGGGGAGTCTATGGAATTGACTCTATTTTTAGCCCAGCCTCTAGCGGCCAGTCGAGGAATTGCAGTTTCAATCACTTCCGTACTGGCTTCACAGGGTGGAGACTTAAGCTTGGTAGGAACAAGGTGAGCAAATCTTTTATTTTTCCTGCTCGAACTCTCATTCAGAATAATACAATTTTGAAGTGACCACTTCAATGGTTATTAGTGTAGTTGTTAACCTAACTGTTGACATGTATATTTATGTATTAACATGTTTCATTAAATTGTAATTAGCTATGAGACTATAGTTTGACAGTTCTTTCCAATAGTTTAGTTAATTGTACATATTTGAAGATATTGTAGAATAAGTATTAGGATAAGATGTCCTGAACTGTCCATTCATCTCCACCAAACTTGTTAGTTGTATTTTTATGTCTGAATGAGTGTTCAGATGCGCTATAATGGTCAATATGCATTACATAATATAGTCGCGCATAATAAGGGACCGTCGGAAAATTCCACTCACTGCATTAAAACGTCTACATTGTTTAATTTGTCTTTCCACGAGTAATCAGTTCACATAACATGCACAAATCATAATTATACATGCACAAGTAACTTTAAAATCACATTATAAGTGTGATTTTGTAAAGGGGAACATTATAAATGTGACACGTCGAAGCACGGTAAGTTGTAACACATTGTTTAAACATTTCTACACATGCTGGCATAACATAACATATTACATTTATCTACTATTGCCAAATTAACTCTATATAGATTAAAAATGTGCCCAAACTATAACCTCTGTTTGTGATTCATGTGTTCCATCTGCCAATTATCAGTATTTGAATTAATTGTTCAAATTGACAGTATCTGGTTTTAGATTGATCTCAGGAATGGTCCAATGTCAGACAATCAGGAAGCCCAATCAGATGAACTGCTGGCTCTGGCAAGCATATACGATGAAGAAGAGTTTCACAGGACAGAATTAAGTCAGAAGGGCGAGATCCATCTGTGCCTCGAGCTTCCTCCTGACTTCAGACTGCTGATCAAGGGTGAGAGTTTGTGCAAGAGATGGTTTATTGAACGAGAGGAGTCTGGATGCAGACCTGGTGCAATGCAATCTGAGCTGCATCCAATGCTTTTTAACGGGCTCACCTAACCCTACCCCTCACCGTAACATCACTCACTCCATTGTGTCTGACATTGCATCGCTGAGTGCAATCTCAGCATCATAAAGGCTGCATCCAGATACTATTGCATTGAACAGTTGTCTAGAGTGCTTGATCTCTCTGTGTCTGCTATGAACTATTTTGTACTTTGAACTGTGGTACTATTAGTGACACCAATGAAATGTATTGCACTGTATACTGTTGCCAAAAAAATAAGTCATAATTAACTGAAAAGACAAATAGCAACTTTTTGAAGATGCTAATTTGTGTTGTTTTTGAAACAACTACATTTTTAAACTTCTTTCATTCAAAGAACTCCAAGTAAAGACTTTTCAATGAACTTAATGTGCACAGGAATGAACCTGCCCTAATTTTCACAAGTTCATTTGCAGAATGGGTGCATTGTGGACTATAAATCTGCTAAAATGAACCATGTGGAAAAATATCAATATCATTAGCCCTTTGCACATTTATTATGCATATTATAATACAAATAATCTTGTTTTCACCATAGACTAAAACTGTAGTTGTGCCTTTAAATTAATAACAGTGATGTCACTTCACAAAATAAACTTCCACAGAATGCAGACTGAGGTGCTTTAATTATAACTTGTAGTACACATTAAATATTTATTTTAAATCAATCGCTAAAAAACAAACAAATTCTTATGTAATTAGGAGTTCTGTTGCATGTGCTCTGCATAGTGTTCTATACAGTGTGTTTTTATTAATATGTTTCATAGGGCAGAGACGTGTAGAGGTGGATATTTCCTTTTTGCCGCCCTTGGTTCTGAGTTTTGAACTACCTACAGACTATCCTTCATTATCTGCTCCTGTCTTTACTCTGAGCTCCAAATGGCTATCAAGAGTCCAGGTTTGTCATTTTAGCATTTTAAATTATTAAAATATTTTTATTTTAAAGAACATTAAAGCTGTTTATTTTTAGTTTTTAGTTTAGTTTTGATTTGAAGGGGTTACCCAAAACATTTGGCAATAAGTGTTATACACACTAAAGTTAAAGGAAACCATTAGAAGTATCATATTACATCTTTTATATTTGATATAATGACACAACCATTAAGATAATCATTTAATACCTTGTTATATTTATAAATAGATCACAACACTTTGCAAGAGACTGGATGAACTTTGGGATGAGAACAGGGGCAATGTGGTTCTTTTTACCTGGATCCAGTTCCTTAAGGAAGAGACTCTGCAGTTTCTGAACATCCAGTCTCAACTCGAGATCCAAACCAATGTTTTCCTGCCTCAGTGTGAAACTGCTGAGAGCCAAGCAGCAGACACTGCTGAAGGAGAGCTGGACCAGCGAGCAGTTCTAGAAGCCGATCCTCACAGTGATATATTAACCCAGCTGCTGGATTTTAATGAAGCTCAGAAGAAGAAGGTGTTTGAGGCCACAGTTTTTAGCTGTGGAATTTGCTTTTCTGAGAGTCTGGGCTCCAGCTTTGTGCTCTTCAATGAGTGTCAACATGTTTACTGCAAGACCTGTGTTAGGGATTACTTTGAGATCCAGATTAAAGATGGCAAAGTCCAGTTTCTTTCCTGTCCTGAGGCAGAGTGCACATCCCTGGCTACTCCTGCACAGGTACTTATTCTTCTGTTTGTGTGTGTGCCATTGTATGAGCTGGAGACCCACTATCCCACAGAGTTCAGCTTCAACACAAATTAAACACAACTGAAGCAGCTAAACAGGCTTTCCAGGATGATTTGATAGCAAACACATGCAGGTGTGCTAAAGCAGATTGGAAATAATCTTTGCAGGACAGTGGGTCCCAAGAAGCAGGGTTTAAGACCACTGCTTTAGCTGTTTGAACAGAGAAGTAACACCATTGCACTTCTACAACAGGTGAAACTTCTCATGAGCCAAGAAGATTTTGCTCGCTATGATCGGCTTCTACTGCAGTGGAGTTTGAACCTAATGACTGATGTTGTTTATTGCCCTCGTGTGAGTTGCTGCATGGCTGTGATGCTCGAGCCTGACCGGACCGTGGGTATCTGTCCTTCATGCCGATTTGTTTTCTGCACCCTTTGCAATCGAACATACCATGGCCTCTCTATCTGCAAAGAAAGTAAGAACAAAACATAATGTCCTTTCATCCATGTTTGTGTGTGTACAGCAACTGCCCTTCTTAATGTTGGGGAGTGGATAAGTGCTTCCTGAAAGTTGTAATGGTCTCAGCAGTTTGGTTGAAGGAAGCTCATTCCATAAGAGTGGGAATTAGTTGATTTAAGACTTACTCATTTAACGAAGCTTTGCTCCAAACCAACATTTGAACTTGCTTGGCAAACAAACGCTGCTTCTACTGTCAGCCTGCCTAAACTTTTGAAAACAGCCTTATAACCTATTTTGATCATCTAAAGTTAGCATTAGGATTAATCTGTCTTGAATTAGGATTTAATTTGCCCTGGTTAACATTTTGCCAGTACTGAAGAAAAACAAATCAGTGACATTTTACAAATTGTTTAAGCAGTTTGTGCTGCTGGTCCCAGAAAAGAACTTTGATTTCTACTTATTATGCAGATTTCTGTGTGTTTTTCCATGTTTTACTCCTCAACAGTGTTAGCAGAATAAATAAACCAGAGAAGACTAAAAAGAACGCTATATTACATAATAGCTTCAGAACAGCAGTATTTGAAGGTGTGAAAGTAGTTACCACTTTTGGTGCACTCTGCTTCACTCTGGCTATGGAAACTCAAATACATACTTAGTAGGTTCCCTGTAATTGGCTGTTGGGTTTAGCACAGGATGGTGCCCAGCTTTACTGACCATCTAGCCCGTCCTAGGTCTAAACTTCTGGAACTGGATTTGCTTTTAGCTCTGTGATTTTCCCTCGTGAGCACAAAAGAAACTGTCATCATGACATTCTCCACACCTTTGTAGCAGAAGTGACCATCCCTGTTTAAAGATTTGAGATGTTTTACTGCTTTTGCCTATCAACCCATTCTAAACCCTGCTGTTAAGCCAGTCGTCAAGCTACTCAGTCATATTCCCATGAGGCATCTCAGCTGAACTCAAGCAACTACTATACATTGGCATTACTGAACAAGTGGATGCATTGCTCTGTGTCTCGAACCTAGTGATAGCTATGAAAAGAAATCTCAAACAGGGCTATCTACAGGTACCTTGCTGGGCCGACTGTCTTTGCCAGAAAAAAACTAATTCACCCCAATGACTTCAAGTTCACCTCTGGCAGAGGTAATGTTGTAGCTGATCTACTGTGCCACTCATGTTCAACCTCATCTTGTCACACAATCACACACAGTAGACAATAGAATTCAGAAGTCAGTAAAATCTTTTAATTTATACGATATTCATATAGACTCTATTGTGAAGAAAGCCCAGCAGAGACTGTACTTCCTTCGTCAGCTGAGGAAGTTCAACCTGCCACAGTAGCTGCTCGTACAGTTCTACTCAGCTGTCATCCAATCCATCCTCTGCACTTCAATCACTGTCTGGTTCGGCTGCCAAAACTGACCTCCGTAGACTACAGCGAATAGTCCGGACTGCTGAACGAATCACTGGCACAACCCTTCCTACACTTCAAGAACTGTACTCTTCCAGAGTGAGTAAAAGGGCTCGCAAAATCACTCTGGACCCCTCGCACCCAGCACACTACCTGTTCGAACTGTTACCGTCTGGTCGGCGCTTCAGAGCACCAAGCACAAAAACAGCCAGACACAGGAAAAGTTTCTTTCCTCAGGCTGTCTACCTTATGAACAGTTAAATATTCCCCTTCTGTGCAATAAATATGTGTAATACTTTCTCATACGCACTTGTACACAGCACCTTATATCAATATACAATGCAATACCTTCTACATTCGCACTTGTACACAGCACCTTATAACCTGTATATTTATAACAATCTGTACATACAACTCAACATCCAGGTTTCTTCACTAACCGCATCTGTTTAATGTTCATCTTTTTCTTTTTTCATATTTATTTTGTGTTGTCACTTGTCACTTTATGTACACTGGAAGCTTCTGTAGCCAAAACAAATTCCTTGTGTGTGTGAAGCACACTTGGCAATAAAACTGATTCTGATTCTGATATTTAATAGGGAGCCAATGCAATGATGACAGAACTGGAGTAGCATGATCATATTTCTTTGTTCTAGAAAGCACTCTAGCATCTGCTTTTTGAACCAACTGAGGTTTTTTAATTGGGACTAGAGTGCTTTCTAGAACAAAGAAATACGATCATACAATTCTGGTAAAGAGTAACGTTAAGAGTGATCGCCTAAATGAGCTGTAATGAAAACTAGCCAAAGTTGAAAGCAAATTGTGCACTATGTAAAATATCTTATATTACAGTTTTGGGAATATTTGTTTGCATATATTTTTCAGCATGTTTTTTTTTTTAAATCTTCTTTGCAGTTGAGCTTCGTGGGTTAAAAGAAGCCAAAGAAAAAGAGCAGAAGTTAATTGAAGAAAAAGAAAGGATTGAATATGAAAAGCATCTGGAGGAGATGGAAATGGAGGACACTTCAAGCGATGACTGGTTGATTAAAAACTGTAAACGGTGCCCGACCTGTGGCACTAACATACAGGTCTGCGTCTACTAAAACAGAACTGACACAAGAGATGTCATTTTGAATATTTAAAGGCCTATTATTCATTTAAGGAGCTAAACCTATTCATCTTCTGTAAATATTATTGCATGTAATGCAGAACTCCTTTTGATTTCACCTTTTGTATTTTTATTTTTTATAGAGAATAGGGGGTTGTAACAAGATGATCTGCTCCTCCTGTCGACAGTATTTCTGCTGGTACTGTCTTGCAGTTCTCAGTGGAACTGACACCTACCTTCACTTCAAATCTCCATGCTATAAGCAGACAAATGCTTGATTAATGTCTGCAGTAATGCACATCCTCATGTGCAATGCATAGTCATGTTATGTGCCACAAAATCCATGTGAAGTCTGGGACTTTTATTTTGGTGTACTTGTTGATTTTGTACTCCATATCCAGTTGCTCACAGTCAACATCTTTGTAGGTACTCTCCATATTTCATTTATGGTACACTACTACAAATATTCTTCCTACCATATTAAATTTTTTTGAATGACGGAGATGTTTATGGATAAGTTTAGATTTTGTGGGGGTTTGGCAACTGTCATAGCAGTTTCCAAAAACCATCATTAGCCTACTAATGTCGCAAGTTTCGTCATTACAAACATAGATCACTGATTTGGTGTTCCAACGAACATTCGCAAACTGCATCGCAAACATGTGCCTTTGCAACTACTCCTCTAGAGCTGTAGTTATAATTGGGAAATAGAGAGGGATAAGCCTTTGCCAAATGCTATTTAAATGTGCATTTAATTTTTTATTATTATAAATATATAGGCCTATTAATATTAAAACATCAATTAAACAGTTTTAACTGTGTATATTTGTTTATATATATATATATATATATATATATATATATATATATATATATATATATATACATATATATATATATATATATATATATATATATATATATATATATATATATATATATATATATATATATATATATATATATATATATATATATATATATACACACACACACACACACTAATATACATTTTTAAAAATGTATTGTTTATCATTTAAAAACAAACTAAATAATAGGTAACATTTTATTTTGATGGTCCATTTGAGTATTAGTAGACTGTCTGCTTAATATCTGCTGATACTGCTCCTTCAACAGACATTTAACTGACTATAAGAAACTTTGGAAGTACATGTCAACTTACACTAACCCCAACCCCAACCCTAACCTCACAGTCTGCTTATAATCTAGTTAGTTGGCATGTAGAAGCAATTTAATGTAAATTTAACAAACGGACTGACAAAATCAAGTGTGACCTAATAAATTTAAATATGTTTATTTGTCCACGTGATTTATCATTAATGTATATTTTTATTATTTGATTAATCGACATTTTAAAAGATGAAATAAACAACCTGTTATAAAACAGTCTATTTACCTGTTTTATTGCCTTATTAAACGACATTAAAAACAAATGATAAACATTAAATATGTATTTTTATTTGTCCATTTAAATGTGGTTTATTTGTACACATTTTTATGTTTCAACTATTAAATTAATCATTCGATTCTTCATTTTATTTTGAAGTGGCACTCCTGATTCTCCTTAGTAAATACTTCTTTTCCTGTGTAGTTAAAGGTTTTATTATGGTGGAGTCTGTGAAACTGATTTTCTTTTGAAATCAGCCTCTAGCGGCCAGTCGAGGAATTGCAGTTTCAGTCACTTCCTTATTGGTTTCACGGGGGAGACCGGCAGGAGACTGACGCCTGGGAAGAACAAGGTGAGCATATCAATCTTTTAATTTTCCTGCCCATTCAGAATAATACAAGTTTGAAGTGACCATTTTAATTATTATTTAATATAGTTGTTAACACAATTGTTGATGTGTATGTGTTAACGCCTTTCATTTAAAGTTATTATGTTGTTGGTTGGCTTAGTTTGACATAGTTTCCAATAGTTTAATTAAGTCTACATATTTGGCAACATGTTATATTAGGATATGCTGTCCTGAACTTTCCATCAATGTTTATCTTATCCAGACTTGTTGTTAGCAGCATTTTTTATGTATTTGATTAAGCGTTCAGATGCGCAATGGTCAGTATGCATTACGTAATATAGTCTCGCATGTTAAGGGACCGTCGGAAAATTCCACTCACTGCGTTAAAACGTCGGGATTGGTGAATTTTTTTCGACTACTTATCAGTGCAAATAACATGCACAAATAATATTTATACATGTATGAATAATACCAACAATTAATAATCACACCATAAATCGTCACCTTGGAGTTATAAGGTTCTATCTGACATTTTTGTTATTAACATATTCTTATTAAATGACAACTTATTTACATTATGGGATGTTTTTTATAAGTTGTTTAGATTTTAAGACTTTTTATAAAAAAAAAAAAAACAAATGTTACACACACATACTGTTTGCTATGGAATGCAAAAACTTTGAGCCTCAATATCTCAAAATCATTCAGATAGCAGATATAACCTTATAATTCCAAGGAGATGAAATGTTGTAGAAGGGGCACACAGTTATTCTCGATTTTCATATGTTGCCAGTACTTCTATTATGTTAAATTAATGCAAAGATTAGGTGGAACACACATTGTTTAAACATTTCTACACATAATATAACACATAATATAATATAACACACTAGCATAATATAACACATGACACAAATCTACTATTGCCATATCAACACTATATAGAGAAAAAATGTGCCAAAAAACATTATTCCATTAGTATTATTCTATTATTACATCTATATGATTCTGCAGCATTAGTAATGTAATGTTTCTGGATGTCTGAAAATGTTTAGTTTTTTTTTTTTTTCATCTTCCCACATTATTTCAAGGAGTACTTTATTAATATGCTACAACTTGTTGTTGTAAATAGGGCCATCACAAGCACTTCTTGCAACGATTTTATTGTGAAACTTCAACATAAGTGTTTTTTTTTATTCTTAAAACACACCATTAGTCTATTCTGTCTTAACTTTTATTTTATTGAGAGATTATTTTATTTGTCCTGTATGTGTTTTTTTTTCTTTTCATTAGATTAGGCAACATTTGAAGCTGGCATATGGTTGCTTTATAATATTCCCCTCATACTGTATGTTACCTATAGGAGTTGTTATTTTGTTTCACTTCCATTCTTTTGTAGTAAATAGTGAAAAACTGTAGGGCAGGGGTCACCAAACTTGTTCCTGGAGGGCCGGTGTCCTGCAGATTTTAGCTCCAACTCTAATCAAAAACACCTGAACAAGCTAATCAAGGTCTTACAAGGTATACCTGAAACATCCATGGAGGTGTGTTAAGGCAAGTTGGAGCTAAACTCTGTAGGGACACCGGCCCTCCAGGACAGAGATTGGTAGGGTATACGCTATTATTATGAAATAAAATGACATATTCATTCATGCATATCCAGTGGTGGAAAACTACTTGGCCAAAAATGTAACGCAAGTAGAGTAAAGTTATCTGTTGTAAATATTACTCAACGTATGAGTAAAAAGTTGACCTTTCAAAAGCACTCATGAGTAGTGAGTATCACTCTGTAAAAAGCTGATGCATTTACATGTAATTTGTGGATGTGTGTGAAAACGTAACATTCTGTAGTGCATTTACTTATTGCCCAGCAGGCACACAACGTCATAAGACGTTAATATTAGGTTAGATTTAGGTTGTGATGTCAGGTGGCCAAAATTCAATGTCTAGCCAGCGTCTAGGGACAACGATATTTTAATGTCAAATCACTGGATATTTGCTTGATTTTAGATCGTGTTAGAAAGAATCCCAAATTTATTCGTCAGCTAGGGGAAGCAAAATCCAACATCTGATAGACGTCATAGTGGTAACGCCCACACAACGTCAAGCTGTAACAGCATTAGACGTTGATATTTGGTTGATTTTAGGTTGGACGTTGTGCACTGATGTCAGCCTGACGTTGGGTTCTGATGTCAACACGATTTTCATTTCCAAACATAATGCAACGTATCCACAACGTTGAGGTACAACGTCAATCTGACGTCATGATGCCATTTCAGTCATCATACAGTAAACATTTGTCATCTTCTCATCAGTGATGTGCATCTAAACAGTCTCTGGATCATTGCGTGTAAAGATTTTGAACATCTTCTTGGACACTTTTAATGCTTCCAAACAGTTTGCTGTGATTATAAACCGCCGATGTCTTGAGGTAGTTCATTAAGATGCGATTTACCTTCTATGTGCGATTTGATTGGACAGGAATCACAGGAGTGATTTTTCTAATCCCAATAGACAAGAAAAAAATAAAGTAGTGACTGCAGGTTGAAGGAAAGTAGTGGAGTAAAAGTGCTAATACAGCACTGAAATGTACTCAAGGGAAAGTAAAAGCACACATTTTTAAAACTACTTAGTAAATTACAATTCCTGAAAAACTATTCAATTATATTTACATTACAAATAGTCCATTTCTAGTACAGTAAATACAGATTTTGATTGTAAACTTGATAATGTTTAGTCTGGGCCTGTCATTTATTCATCTTCCAGTTATCAGCATGTGAATTCATTGTTAAAATTGTCAGCATATGCTCCTTGATCTCAGGAATGGTCCAATGTCAGACAATCAGGAAGCCCAATCAGATGAACTGCTGGCTCTGGCAAGCATATACGATGAAGAAGAGTTTCGCAGGACAGAATCAAGTCAGAAGGGCGAGATCCATCTGTGCCTCGAGCTTCCTCCTGACTTCAGACTGCTGATCAAGGGTGAGGGTTTAGTTGTCTAGTGTGCTTGAGCTCCAGCTGGAGTCTCTCTGTGCATGCTATGAACTATGTTGTACTTTAAACAGTATTGTACTTTGAACTGTGATGCTATTAAATATCAATAGAAGTAACATGAATTATGCGTATTAAACACCAAAAATTGTGTTTTCAGCATACAGTTAAATGTATGGTGAAATTCTGTTAGGTTAATTCGTAATTGTGTTATAAATGTTACTTACTTCATGGACAAAACAAAATTACACAGCATTCAGTGCTGTACCTTTAACTTGCAGTGCACATTCAGTGTTTTTAATCACCAATCAATTGGTAAAAGAAATTCTGCTGCATGTGCACTGCATTGTCTTCATGAATATACATGTTTTCATGCAAATGTTTCAGGGCAGACACGTGCAGAGGTGGATATTTCCTTTTTGCCACCCTTGGTTCTGAGTTTTGAACTACCTACTGACTATCCTTCATCATCTGCTCCTGTCTTTACTCTGAGCTCCATATGGCTATCAAGAGTCCAGGTTTGTCATTTTTTAGCATTTTAAATGATCAGATATTTACGTTATTATTTTTTTCAGTAGAACTTTAAAGTTTTTTTTGTTGTTGAATCTGCTTAGTAATTCATTAAAGGGAACATAGTTGACCTCTTTTTTATGATTTAATATTAATATTCTGGTTCTTCTGAGTGTGCCAGTTTAGGTTCAGTTTAAAACACAATTCAGATTGTTTTATTATAATGTGTTAAAAAGTGTCATGTTGGGGGCGTGTCCACAATTCGCTGATTTAGGGGTGTGTTGCTTCACATGTAAATTAGTTTCGGCTTCCCGCCAACGTAACAAGGGGGCGGAGCCATGAGCTCACCCGCTCTGCGTTTGCAACAGTCTGACAGGCAGACGGAGAAGGAGAGAGAAGATCGTACATGTACGACTCTGACTCAGACCAAGCAGAGAGTACAAAATCATTTGTGTCTTTGTACAGTTTTACAGCCAACTGTGTGCTAGTTTCAAGTGCCGAGCTTGTACACAGAAACTAATAACCACGCACACTGAATTAACTTTGACTGAGGCACCGGATGCGCCGCTCGAAGCCGCGACACGGCACACCAGACACTCTCTGTAGCGCGGCAGAGACATGAAGTGTCCCGAATCGTCGCGCCACGCATTTTTGAATTCTAAACAGGTTTCTGCAGCGGTCCGCGGCGCCCAGCCGTCGACTTGAGTGTACCCTGATAGAAACCGATGTTTAGAATTCTAAAACGCATGCTAGTTAAGATCACAGGGAGCTTCTGGGATCGCGAGAAATGCAAACGGCTGAAGTATAAGGTAGACTCAATGAGAAGTACACATGTTTGCAAACCTACCTAAAGATACAACCAATAATTCCGATTAGAGCGATAATGTGGAGAATATTGCTCTTGTGTTGAGCCCAATGAGCCTTGCATCTAAACATAGAGCTAGCGTGTTCCTTTAGTGATATCGCTTCGACTCGCGCTGAAAATGGCGGACGTGAATCAACAAACTGAGGATATGATGACGCGCCTGTCAATCAATATTGGTGGGCGGGGGGACCGCTCTCCTATGTAAAGTTGCGGTCGATTTGAAAACAGCTCCAATTGGTCCACCGTTTTTTATGTTGTTAAATTGAAAAAAAGCACTGGATGTGTTTATATCACCCCAATATGACGCTCTATACACCATACATGCACATATGTCTGTCCAAACAGCTTGAAAAGTAGATTTTTTACCATATGTGCCCTTTAAAGTCTCATAAAACAAAGCAAAACAAAAAGGTAAATGTGCTTTTACCTAGCTAATTTAGTCTAGGGACTTTAGAATTATAACTGTACATTGGGAAAGCATGTCAGTGGACCCAAGAGGGGAGACTTGATGGCAATTAGAACATATAGACTAACCCTATCGAGGGGGGGTGCTACATATGATAAGCTGGTTAGCGGGTAGGGAAGACACGGGTCCACCTGAAAGGGGGAACAATCTGTGGCTAAAATAAGCATATGGGATCACCAACGGTGACCGTGCATTGTGGCATTGAACCCCAGCCTGTGAGTAGACCAAGCAGGCATACCAAGCGCTGACCGAAAATGCCACCAGAATCCTGACCCTCCTGACTGATACCAATGTGACCAGCAGAGCTGCCTTCATGAACAGAAAACTTATAGATACTGAATCGAGTGGCTCAAACGGACCTCATCATAACCCCTGGGGCTAGAGAGATCCCAAGAGGGCAAGAGAGGGGGATGGGGATGGAATTAACCATCTCATGCCAAGCGCCTTTGAGGAACCGGCTGATGAGGTTATGCTTTTCCAGCGTGTTACCATCCGCTGCCCCACAGAGAGCGGGGATTGCAGCATGCCAAACCCTCAGTGGGTGAGAGCCTACGCTCCAGCTTTCCTGAAGGAAGAAAACACAACACTAATCTGGCATGTCCGGTGTTCTTCTCCACACAGCGAATAGACTCCATTTCAGGACGTAGCATGCCTCAATAGGGTGCTCTAGCCTGAGTGATGGTGTTAACCATCAAACTGGTAGGTCACCTAAGTCCTCTGCTCTCTGTCTAGAAACCGTCCATGGAGGTTCCAGAACCCTGCGTGGGTGCCAGAGGGTGCTCGTCCCAGAGAAAGGAAGTGCTTCCTTTGGGAAATTCGTCAGGGAGGGTTATCAGGCAAGGAGTGTGAGTTCAGAAACTCAGGTCCAGTTGGGCCATGGAGGCACAGCGAGCAGGACCCGCTCCTCGTCTCCTCGCAGGCTCACTGGGGAAAAAGCTATTTAGCCTCATGACTCCGGAGCAAGCTGAGACATGCGGTGGTTGTGCACATCACCCAAATGAATGATCCACGCTATTGCAGCCAAGCTGACCATCCTAACCAAGCCGTGTTTTCCCTCCTGTACCGGTAGGGACCAGCTTAGAGCGACAATGCCAAACCCAGACTCATCCTTCAGATTGCCAGACAGAGAAATGTGATTGGTCACTCCAGAGAACACGGCTCCTCTGCTCTAGAGTCCAGTTTTGGCCTGCTTTAAACCACTTTTCATTGCATTTGGTGATGTAAGGCTTGGATGCAGCTGTTCAGCCATGTAAATTTGTTCGATGATTCTCTCTACACACTGTTCTTGAGCTGAACTGAGGGCCATCAACTGTTGATTATGGTATAGATTGAATATTGCACAGATGGCAAACTATTACTGCACCACACTTGGGGCTGCCATGGCCTAATGGTTAGAGAATTGGACTTGTAATTCAAAAGTCACAGAATCAATTCTCGGCACTGGCAGGGATTGTATGTAAAGAGTGAATTACCAGTACCATGGCTGAGATAAGTCCTTTGAGCAAGTCACAGATCCCCCAACTGTTCCCTGCTTGCCACAGCAATGGCTGCCCACTGCTCTGGGTGTGTGTGTGTGCTCTTGAATGGGTTAAATGCACAGCACAAACTAGTTTGGGTCACCATACGTGGTCATGTCTTGACATTCTATTCCTTTTCTTTCATTTGCTTGAATTGACTGAGCTCCCCATTCTATCAAAATTGTTTGTAGACGCATTTGCATGCCTAGGTTGTTAAACTCTAGTAATCATAGAAGTGCTTGAAACACCTGAATTTAGGGATTTAGAGGAGTGCCCTAAACCTTTGGCAATATAGGTTTCAATACACATTAAAGCTAAAGCACTAGCGTTACCTCTTTTATATATAAAAAAAAATTAGTCTTTGGGACATTTTATTGACATAATGATATATACACAACCATTCAGATGAACTCTGCTCAGTTAATATATTGTTTATTGTATAAATAGATCACAACACTTTGCAAAAGACTGGATGAACTTTGGGAAGAGAACAGGGGCAATGTGGTTCTTTTTACCTGGATTCAGTTCCTAAAAGAAGAGACTCTACAGTTTCTGAACATCCAGTCTCCACTTGAGATCCAACCCAATGGTGTCCAGCCTCAGGGTGAATCTGCAGAGAGCCAAGCAGCAGCTGCTACAGAAGAGCTGGACCAGCGAGCAGTTCTAGAAGCTGATCCTCACAGTGATATATTAACCCAGCTGCTGGATTTTAATGAAGCTCAGAAGAAGAAGGTGTTTGAGGCCACAGTTTTTAGCTGTAAAATTTGTTTTTCTGAGAACCTGGGCTCCAAATTTGTGCTCTTCAAAGAGTGTCAACATGTTTACTGCAAGACCTGTGTGGAGGAGTACTTCAAGATCCTGATTAAAAATGGTGAAGTCCAGTTTCTTTCCTGTCCTGAGCCAGAGTGCACCTCCCTGGCTACTCCTGCACAGGTACTTTTTTGTTTGTGTTTGTGCCATTGTAAAACCTGGAGACCCACTATCCTGCAGAGTTCAACTCCAACTGTAATTAAACATACCTGAAGCATGTTGTAAATAATCTTTGCAGGACAGTGGGTCCCAAGAAGTAGGGTTAAAGAGCTGCCTTAGCTGAACAAAAGTTTAAGTAACGCCATTGCACTCCTACAACAGGTGAAACTTCTCGTGACCCAAGAAGATTTTGCCCGCTATGATCGGCTCCTTCTGCAGTGGAGTCTGAACCTAATGACTGATGTTGTTTATTGCCCTCGTGTGAGTTGTTGCATGGCTGTGATGCTCGAGCCTGACCGGACCGTGGGCATCTGCCCCTCATGCCAGTTTGTTTTCTGCACCCTCTGCAAACGAACATACCATGGGCTCTCTATCTGCAAAGAAAGTAAGATCAAACTGAAATGTCCTTTTATCCATGTTTGTGTGTGTGTGTGTGTGTGCGTGCGTGTGTGTGTGTGTGTGTGTGTGTGTGTGTGTGTGTGTGCATGTGTGTACAGCAACTGCCTTTTGTTAAGGTGTGGTTCTCAAGTGCTTCTTGAAAGTTGTAATGGTCTGGTTTGGTTAAAGGAAGTTCATTCCACCAGAGGCTGCATGTCTTGATGAGTTAAGACTCATTTAAGGCTCATTTGATTAGTCTCTGGCTCCAAATCAGCACGCAAACTGCCTTGGTGCCAACAATGATGTGCTTGCAAGAACAGTCAGGTCTAACAAGACAAATCGGATCACATCAAAATCTGCTGAACAGTACTGAACTGTACCGCTCAGTGGAAACGAGAGGGAATCTGTCTTATTCAGCTCATCTGCAGTTTCCTTCAGATGTTTTGTGTAGTAGTCCAATAGCTTACAAAAATCTAAAGTCAAACCATTCTGTTTTTGCTTAAAATTTCTATATTACACAATCAAATCTAATCGTTAGTTAAATGAATGATTACATCCCTAATTCAGTGATTGTGTTCCAATTCAGATATGTTTAGCTCATACTGTATGTGACATAGATCAGGGAAGGACAGTGAAGGTGGACTCATCAGAGAACAATACATGTTTCACATTGTCCACAGCCCAAGATTTTCACTGCTGGCACCATTGAAACCAATGTTTGGCATTGGCATGAGTCACCAAAGATTTTGCTATAGCAGCCTGACCATAAATATTGACCCTGTGAAGCTCCCGAAGAAACAGTTTTGGTGGAAACGGGAGAGTTGAGGTGCACATTTAATTCTGCAGTGTGTTTGGCAGCTGTGGGTTTTATGTTTTTTTGGATAGAATCTGGGTTAGCACATGGACATCTCTTTCAAAGAGTTTCGTCTTGCGTCCGCAGTTACTCCTGTTGGATGTGGTTCATCATTCTTGGTGGTTTGCTGACATTAGCCTGGATACCATGGCTCTTGATACGTCACATAAAACTTAATGTCTTGGTCATTTGCGCCAGTGAGACGCGCACCAAGTATTTGTCCTCTTTGGATCCTCTGATATGTCTGTCATAATGTTGTGTGCATTGCAGTAGTTTAAGCAAAACTGTGCTATAACACTGCTAATTAAATCTTCACTATAAAGGCTGGCCACCAGGCTGCTCAAATTTAGCCATGAAACCTCCAACACTAAATTGGTCAGTGTTTCAGTTTTATTGACCAATCCCTGTACAGTATCTAGCTAGCATCAAGCATATCTACCCCTTTAAGCATGCACAGTGTTTCAGGTGGTATATCAAGTGTGAACACACAAATGAATGACCAAATTCTGCTTTGGAGGTCATCTGATCAAATTATGAAGGCAGCATAGATGTTTTCATATTCGATATCCCACAATCCTGTCTCTAAGAAACATGGCATCGAAATGTGCCGATTGGGTCTTTTTGTTGTAAATGTCGGTTTTTGACCAATTTTTTCCACATTTGATAGTATTTATACTAAGATGTTAGTGTTGTAGTGAGTGTTTTTAATTATATTACTATAGTACAACCCCAAATCAGAAAAAGTTAGGACAGTATGGAAAACGCAAATAAAAAAAGAACGTAGTGATTTCCAAATTTACTTTGACTTGTATTTCATATCAGACAAAATGAACACTAAATATTTCATGTTTTGTCTGATCAACTTAATTTTATTGAGCAACTTCATTGTAAATATACATCCTTTCCTGTCATTCAGACCTGCAACACATTCCAAAAAAGCTGGGACAGGATCAGTTTAGGGCAAGTAATCAGGTAAACTAGTTAAATAACGATGTGATTTGAAACAGGTGATGTCAACAGGTGATTGTAATTATGATTTTCTACAAAAGCAACATTCAAGAAAGGTCAAGTCCTTTAGGAGCAAGGATGGGTGGATGGGTCAGTATGTAAAAAAAATATTGAAATGTTTAAAAACAATGTTCCTCAAAGCAAGATAGGAAGACATTTGGATATTTGACCTTCAACAGTGCAGAACATCATTAAAAGATTCAAAGAATCTGGAGGAATTTCAGTCCGTAAAGGACAAGGGCGCAAGCCTAAACTGAACAACCGTGATCTCTGATCTCTCAGGCTGCGCTACATTGAGAATCATCATTCATCTATAAGTGATATGACCACATGGCCTCAGGACTGCTGCGGCTAACTTATGTCAAGTACCACAATATGAAGTTCCATCGTCAAATGCCAAAACTGAACTGTGCCAAAAGGAAGCCCTATGTTAACAGTGTCCACTAAAGCGCCGTCGACTTCTCTGAGCTTGGATGCATCTGGGATGGACCATCACACAGTGGAAATGTGTACTGTGGTCAGATGAATCAGTATTTCAGGTATTTTTTAATTGACGCCTTTGCGCTCCGGACCAATGAAGAAAAGGATCATCCAGACCAAAATTTAGGGTCTGTTATGGTATGGGGTTGTGTCAGGGCCCGTGGCAAAGGTAACTTGCACTTCTGTGATGGCACCATTGATTCTGAAAAGTACACTGAGATTTTGGAGCACAATATGCTGCCTTCGTTTCCAGGGACACCCATGCATATTCCAACTAGACAATGCAAAACCACATGCTGCACACATTACAAAGTCCTGTCTGCAGAGGAAGAGGAGACAGGTATTTGACTGGCTTGCCTGCAGTCCCAACCTGTCTTCAATAGAGAATGTGTGGTGAATTTTTAAGTGCAAAATGCGACAACGAAGACCCTGTACTGTTGCCCATTTTAAGACTTGTTTGCAGGAAGAATGGGACAAAATTACACTTGAAACACTTCATCACTTGGTGTCTTCAGTCCCTAAATGTCTTTTAAGTGTTGTGAAAAGGAATGGCAACACTGCAAAGTGGTAAATGCTCTACTGTTTTTTTTTTTAATGTAACGTTTTTTTTAAATGTGTTGCAAGAACCAAAATTGGAAAACACGTTTGCTTAAAAAACTAAATAAATAAATAAATAAATAAATAAATAAATAAAAAATCACCAGGAACAAATAATGGAATTAAATAATGTTTGTTGTATTGTCTGCAATGAAATTTATTTGCATTTTCAATACTGTCCCATCTTTTTCTGATTTGAGGTTGTATATTATATTATATTATATTATATTATATTATATTATATTATATTATATTATATTATATTTTATTATATTATATTATATTATATTATATTATATTATATTATATTATATTATATTATATTATGTTATGTTATGTTATATTATATTATATTATATTTTATTATATTATATTATATTATATTATATTATATTATATTATATTTTATTATATTATATTATATTATATTATGTTATGTTATGTTATGTTATGTTATGTTATATTATATTATATTATATTATATTATATTATATTATATTATATTATATTATGTTATGTTATATTATATTATATTATATTATATTATATTATGTTGAATTATATACAGTTGTGAAAATAAACTTTTACATACAGTATATGTTTCAGCATGTTATTTTAATCTTCTTTTGCAGTTGAGCTTCGCATGTTGAAAGAAGCCAGAGAAAAAGAGCAGGAGTTACTTGAAGAAACAGAAAGGCTTTACTATGAAAAGCGGCTGGAAGAGATAGAAACCGAGGACACTTTAAGTGAAGACTGGGTGACAAAAAACTGTAAACAGTGTCCAATATGTCACACGAACATACAGGTCAGCATAAACTATAACATAATTGATTAAAGTTTAAATGTATATTTTAGCTTTATATTATATATTATATAGCTTTATATTTTATACTTTATATGTTTATATTAGCTACCAATATAGCTTGTAATGCAGAACACCTTCATTCACATTTTGTTGTTGTTTTTTAACAGAAATCAGATGGCTGTAATAAGATGACCTGCTTTTCATGCCGAGGGTATTTCTGCTGGCTCTGTCTTACAGTTCTCGGTGGATCAGACCCCTACCTTCACTTTAGAGACTCAGAGTCTCCATGCTATAACCAGCAAGATGCTTGATAATGCGCAAAGCAAAGTCATGTTATAAGAGAAAGAGAGAAAGAGAGAGAGAGAGAGTTTAATTCAATTGAATTCATGTTTATTTCTATAACGCTTTTACAATGTAGAGTGTGTCAAAGCAGCTTAGCATAGTTCTAGTAAAGTTCAGATTTCAGAGTTGAAGTTCAGTTTAGTTCAGTTCAGTGTGGTTTAAATTTCACTGCTGAAAGTCCAAACGAAATCAATTGATGCACAGCTCCACAAATCTTAGTGGCGAGGAAAAAAAACTTCATCAATTGATGAAGTGAAGGGAAAAAACCTTGAGAGGAACCAGGCTCAGTTGGGCAAACTAGTGGTTTAGTTTAGTTTAGTTTAGTTTAGTTTAGTTTAGTTTAGTTTAGTTTAGTTTAGTTTAGTTTAGTTTAGTTCAAGTCAGGGATGTCAAACTCAATTCCTGGAGGGCCGCAGCCTAGCACAGTTTAGTTCCAACCCTAATTAAACACACCTGATCAAACTAATTAAGTCTTTCAGTCTTGTTTGAAACCTACAGGTAAAGCTGCTGTCACACCGGGCTTTGTGTGTGTGAAATTCTGTCGTGCAGCGCTGCGAAAAGGGGCGGGATTCAACAAGATGATTAGCCGTTAAAAAAAGCGAGCGATTGCTCCATAATTTAAATTTCTGTCCAGAGAGGTCCTGTTTTAATCCTCGATTGGTCTCACGCAGTCAAGTGATGCGATTTCGCAGGTCAGAGTTCACCAAGCTTGAACTTTGCACCGCAGCAACATGCAAAACTTGACGCATGACCTTGCGTTTCCGGTCTGACGCATTCGCGTGCGCATGAATGGAAGTCTATGGGAGGAAAAGCCCAGTGTGACCGCAGCTTAAGTGTGTTGAAGCAGGGCTGGAATAAACTGTGCAGGGTTTGGCCCTCCAGGAATTAAGTTTGACATCTCTGGTTTAGGTATCATTGGCGTCACACTTCATAATAAGTTTCCGTTGGTTCATTTTAGTTAATGTATTTATTAATATGAAATATTTCACATTTCCGGGTTTCTCAGTAGCGGAAGTCGTCATACACAGAGTGCAGTAAATGGGTACTTTACATTAATTCTTTTTTTTTTTACAATCCTATTTGCTGAAACAATGAAAGAAAAAACTCCATGATGGTGTTATCAAGGGTTTCAGAAGAAAAAAAAATTATGTGAGACTGAAAACGGCAGCCAGAAGAGAGAACAACGTCAAATTCACTGTCCTGTCTATAGATGCTGTGTTAGAAACACCTCACATAAGCGATAATTTGTTTTTTTTGTAATTTGATGCAAGGATGATATAATACATAAATGCATATAAATGTTCATGTGTTTTAAGATGCGGATGTATGTTAAACGTATCATACGAGTCTTGTGAAAAGGGTCCATTGTAAGGTGTTTCCATTGTTGTTTGTAACTCAAACCAATTGCTGTTTCTGGTTACTCCTAAATAGTGCATTATTAGCATCATTTCCCACATTAAATCATCAAATTTAATTAATGTTTACGATCTTATGTTAAGTAGAACAAATCATATTGTGTTTGGAGTTTTCAGAATCAGCATTTCAACATACTTTGATTTTAATTCTAATCATGTATTCTAATTTCTGTTTATTATAAAATGTAAAATGAAGGGAAATTATTGATTAAAAACATCATTTTCAGTTGAGTTAATTGCCATAATTTAACATTTTTAAAAATCAGATCTTTTATTTGCGGCTGAAATTGTTTATTTGTTATGTATTTATTTTATTTATTAACTATTTTGAGAGATTTAGACAAACAAATCTAATATATACATTAGAGCTGGGTGCCAATTCAGATGTCCTGATTAGATTTAATCCTTATCCTGATTCTCTCATTAAAAAATAAAACAAAATACAAACAAACTAAATTAAATTTTAAAATCGTTTTGCCCAGAACTACCCGTAATGTACGTTCTGTCATTCTGACAACCTCTGATTTGCAGATTTGTAGTACATTTTAAATGGGTAAATAAGATCCTGCATTACCGTAATAAACCTTTATTTTTAATCTAAATACAGTTATTATTTCCTATTTATAATAGAAGCACGTTATTTTTGCCCAAAGAAAAGCTATTATTTTTAAAAGCACTTTATCACTTGCACTTTTTAAATGTATGTACATCAAGTATAGCATCCACATTTTACTGAGATTTATTTATTCACTTTTAAGCAATCAGACACATAAATCCGTTCCCTATTTGCAATATTTCTCTGTTCAATAGCACCTTGCAAAAAACAAGATGCCAAACAATTAAGTGATTTTTTACATTTTTTTGAAGCATTATTATGCATGCAATTCTGTGTGAAAATGTCATTTTTCTATAGTTGTTTATGAATATAAGGTGTCTGGTTTTGTCTCCACAAACAAATGTCTAACAGAGGACGATCAATTTCTGCTTGTCAGACTGAGCATTGAGAAATGCGACTAATGCTATTCAATGAATTCTCTTCATGATTTAAGGGTGTACATTTCTTCGTAATTTATTTTCATTGTCAATGTGTAGTTATTGCAGCAGCATTGTGGATTATCAGACACACCGTATTTTACTGTTATTTTCAATGTGGTGTAAGTGCTTTTATTATGTTCATACATTTGGTGTCATTTATTACGTGGCTCTTTGTGTGCGGAATAGGTTAAATGTTTAAATCACCTCTTGTGAGAGTTAAGAAATTATTTACTGTTACTACATTTAATACTATGTCAACCTATTCTGTGAAAAATTAACAATAACAACAATAAAGCCTACATGGAAGCACTAGAGCAGGGGTCACCAATCTCAGTCCTGGAGGGCCGGAGTCCCTCCAGGGTTTAGCTCTGCAACTTGCCTCAAAACACCTGCCTGGGTGTTTCAAGTATACCTAGTAAGACCTTGATTAGCTTGTTCAGGTGTGTTTAGAGTTGGAGCTAAAATCTGCAGGACACCGGCCCTCCAGGAACAAGTTTGGTGACCTCTGCACTAAAGTTAAGTTAAGCAATAAGTGTATGTACTACATATATGGAGTTTGAGGCAGGAGTTTTGGGTTGAGGTGATGGAGGGATTAAATTAGGATGAGATCTGTGGTCAGAAAAACACATTTTCCAAATACTTTTTGTGTTTTACACACAGTTAATTCACAGGAACCTTTGCCACATTTTTCTGTTGTGCTTTTATAATTTATAAGGAGGTTAGGAAGTGTAGGTGAAAGTGCCTGCTCATTTTTGGCCTGTCCTAAAATACATTTCAAACTTGGCCACTGCCTACACACTGCCATGACAAAACAGGTGAAGAAGTCAGCGAGTGGAGCTAACCCTGCTGAAAAAATCCAGCTTAAACCAGCCTAGGCTGGTTAGCTGGTTTTAGCTGGTTGACCAGCCTGGTTTTAGAGGGGTTTGGGCCATTTCCAGGCTGGTTTCCAGCCATTTCCAGCCTGGTCTTAGCTGGTTAGGCTGGAAAATGACCAGCTAAATCCAGCTAAAACCAGCTTGACCAGCCTGGTTTAAGCTAGACATAGCTGGTTTTGGCTAGGCTCCCAGCCTGTCTAGGCTGGTCAAGCTGGTTTTAGCTGGTCATTTTCTAGCCTGACCAGCTAAGACCAGGCTGGAAATGACTGGCCACCAGCCTGGAAATGGCCAAAACCCCTCTAAAACCAGGCTGGTCGACCAGCTAAAACCAGCCAACCAGCCTAGCCTAGGGAAATGAATGATTTTAATAACAGCTTGTGGATAAATGTTCTCCATTTAGCCGACAACATCTCAACACTGGCATTTCACATGGTAGGCTACCTTCAGTTACGCCCCTCTTGCTCTCAGCAGACAGGTAATATTGGAGCAGACAATTGGATAAGCAAGACACCTTTTCCTCTGACGTCAAATAGTCTCCAATAGAGTGGAAGAAATATGACGTCAATTTGTATGCAAAAACACGGAAGCGAGTTAGCATTTAAGCAGTTCAGGTTCCCTCGTCCCAAAGTCAATGGGTTTTTTGAATGGGATTTCAGTTAAATCGCTTAAATAAGGTTCGTGGCAAACACAAATTCAATATACTTTCACGTTTTATTCTACGACATAAAACACATCAGTTACATTACACTCTTGAGTTTTTAAATCGGTTACGCTTCTTTAAACAGACGGTTGCTATCAAGTTGCTAAATGGGACTACAGGCGGTGTCGGAGACATTATACGTCATCGAGCTAAACTCGTCTGGAGCGCAGCTCGCTTGTGTTGGGCATTTGGATTTCTCAGTTATTTAAGTATTTTCATATACAGTATATTATAGTTTGTAGTATTTTTCTAATTGGGAATTCATATTGTGTGTAGATAATGCCTTCACTTGTAAAGACTGTCAAGACAGATTAATTTGTTGATCGTTTATCTTAATTAAAGATATGGGGATACAGCTTACCAGTGCAGCCTGTCTCTTTCCTGCTCTCAGTAATGCAAACGTGCCAATAAATGTGTAAAAACACATACATATTAACTGTCATTTTATCTTTATCAAGTGATTTTTCGTCGGTTTTTTTCTTCATTTGAACACATTTAACTCCATTATAACTGCAGTATTTTCAGTCCTCCTATAGTATATGTGACTGTACGGGCTGCTTTTCGCTGTACTTCGTGACATAAAAAATACTGAATGTTGCTCTGTGTCCATGATGGGTCTTACAGGCATTTGATAGACTTGCTCCTCACGCCTGATTTCTGTCGTCTGTTAAGGTAAGCGGGCTGTGTGCACGCGAGCGATACACTTATTTAAATGTGTCTTATGATAATACTATGTAGGCACATTTATACATACAGTTTTAAAACTTTTACAACAACCGTAAAGCAAAACAGATGTATTGCCCACGAATAAACGATCCAAAAGGCACATAGGTCTATGTGTATTTCCGTATTTATTTGTTTATAATATATAGCGTGGATTATAATATAATAAACAGAGAGATTAACTCTGTCATGGACATTATTTCTAAAAAATAAGATAGAAAAGTTGTCCGTAGCAGGGCGGTGCTGACGTCACAGGCGAGCGCCCCGAAAGCACTGTAGTTCGTTTGTAGCCTAATGTTAGCTTTTCAGCTATTGCGTTTGCATTCAAGATCCAAAAGTGCTAAAAGTTGTATTTTCGTGTGAGGATTATCCGGCTGGACAAAACTTGTAAGTGTAATGAACAGTGTTTGAACACAGAGCTTATTATTTGCAATCTTCAAAAAGCCTATGGGAAAATCCTATGGGGATTTTATAGATTTTATTAGGGATTTTGCTTATTGTCCTCTGTTTTTTAATTCTTTGAGTATATACTGTAAGTGGCCAGGGGTGTTGTTAGACATTAAGGCCTACTATATATATATATATATATATATATATATATATATATATATATATATATATATATATATATATATATATATATATATATATATATATATATATAAATATTTATTATAAATAAAAGTATTCTTGTTATTATACAATTATTTTTCTAAATAATCTTAAATGGGGCAACGCAGTGGCGCAGAAGGTAGGGCTGTCGCCTCACAGCAAGAAGGTCGCTGGTTCGAGCCTAGGCTGGGTCAGTTGGCGTTTCTGTATGGAGTTTGCATGTTGTCCCTGCATTCGTGTGGGCTTCCTCCGGGTGCTCCGGTTTCCCCCACAGTCCAAAGACATGCGGTACAGGTGAATTTGGTAGGCTAAATTGTCCGTAGTGTATGTGTGTGTGAATGAGTGTGTGTGTGTTTCCCAGTGGTGGGTTGCAGCTGGAAGGGCATCCGCTGTGTAAAACATGTGCTGGATAAGTTGGCGGTTCATTCCGCTGTGGCTACCCCGGATTAATAAAGGGACTAAGTCTACAAGAAAATGAATGAATTGCTGTTTTTAGATTACTGTGATGGTTGGGTTTAGGGTTGGGCTAAATGTAGGCCTAGCCTAGACGTTAATAAAAATACAATTTAATGGGTTAATTATCAATAATATGAATAATACTCAGTATACTGTTTTTACTTTACTGTGAGGATAAGATTTAGGGTAGACATGAACAAAATACAATTGAATGGGTATTTTAATCAAAAATATGAATAATAGTCAGTATAATTACAGGTTTTACATTACTGTGAGGATTAGTGGTAGACAAAATACAATTGAATTGGTAATTTAATCAATAATATGAACAATACTATATATAAAACAGTCTAATTACTGTTTTTACATTACTGTGAGGGTTGGGTTTATGGTTGGGGTAGGAGTAGACGTTAATACAATACAATTGATAGATAATTTAATAAGCAGCGTTATTTTCAGCCGCAGCTGTAGCCCTTCCATCCAAAACTCCTCACAATTGATCCAGATAAACAGCCTTCATGAAGTTCAGGGTTATCACCACTAGAGCCTGCAAAATGACAGCTCTCCAGTCGTAGGTCTTTATTATTATTTTTCTTTATGTTTTTAGGTCTTTTTTTATTGTTTTTTCGCAACTTTATTGAATGAAATGAGTGTAGTTAACTCAAAATTTACTGAAAGTTAATTCTACTCATTTGAAAAGAGTTTTGAACTCAGTGTTGAAGGTAATCAGTCAAATACTTAATTACTTCAACGTAAATGGAGTAAGTTCACAGTACTCAAATAGATTAGTTTTAACTCAAATGGTTTGTAGAAATCGGTTTCCTTAAACGGTTTGAGTTGCCTCAACTTATTGAGTTTTACAGTACTCAGTTGGTTTGAGTTCTCTTTATTGGGTTTTACTGTGCTCAAATTGCTTCGTTTACTCAAATGGATTAGGTTCACAGTACTCATTAGGATTACTTCTTGAACTTAAATGGTTTGTTTCAATCGGTTTCCTCAAGTGGGTTGAGATAGGGCCTACCTTAACCTTCTAGGTTTTAGTGTTACGTGTTACCAAAATACAATTTAATTGGCAATTAAATTAATAATATAAATAATACTCAGTATAAGTAGTGTTTTTACTTTACAGTGAGGTTAAGGTTTATGGTAGACATTAACAAAATACAATTTAATGGGTATTTTCATCAAAATATGAATAACCCTTGGTATAATTTCTGGTTTAAATTACAGTGAAGGTTGGGGTAGGGTAGACAAAATACAATTGAATTGGTAATTTAATCAATAGTATGAACAATACTTGGTATAATTACTGTTTTTACTTTATGGTTGGGTTTATATTTGAGGTAGGACTAGACGTTAGTAAAATACAATTAATAGATAAACTCTTCCGTCCAAAACCCCTCACAGTTGATCCAGATAAACAGCCTTCATGTAGTTCACCCTTATGACCGCTAGAGCCTGCAAAATGACAGCTCTCCAGTCGCTGGGTTTCTGTCGAAAAACGTGAGGGAAAGCTCATACAATGAGGGTCTGTATCAGCCTGCGGTAAACCAGCCTCTCCGGACCAACTCCGTACGCGTTCGGACTGCTGACAATCCACTGCGCGGAAAACCCTCCGCAAATCCACTTTTATCCAGCTTGTTTTGGGAATCACCACAAGGAGCCTTTTTAAAATGACAACAATGGGAAGTGCGTCCACAAAGCTTGAACTCTCTGGAACTTTACGGATTTCTACCCCCAAGTAAATGGATTATAATTGCGTGCATCGTTCGTCAGCAGACAGGAGCGCTTGGTTTTTAGCCATAAGTGCGTTTTTGGATATGATTGACTAATAGCCGCATGCATTAACGGGATTGCGTTGATTCCTTGCTGCAGGACTGTGTTAAGCCGTCATTCGCACACTGGGATTTGTTACACCTTGCATGGAGTTGAATGAGCGCACGCTGCGATTTTGGCGACCTGGCAAGCTGTAAGACACCCCTTGCACTGGAAAGTAATACCGCATAGTGTTTTAATGCTGCATATAAACACTCATAGAAGTTGTGGATATTGAATAGACGTTATTATGTATGCCTTATGACAGGGACTGTAGGACATCAGTGAGAAACTGCGCTTTTGTTTGCCCAGCTAAACATGCGCATGTTCTGAAATGTTTCCCATACATTCCATTTGCCTGTAAGAGTGTCAATAGTGTAGAACGTACTTAATAATGTAGAAATGCTTAAAATAATGTTGAATCTTTCTATCAACAATGATAAGACATTAATAGACGTCAGAAGTTTAGTCAGAATTACTGGAAGTGTTCACTACACTGGGAAAAATATTTCCCAGTGAAAAAATGTTGCCCAATGGTCTCTACACTGGGGAAATGTCTTGATCCTAGTGCGAATATCCAGCAATTCTTAAACCAAGAAGGCTTTTCTAAACAAGCAAACTATATTGTCTTGTTTTAAAAATTAATATACCACAATTAAGCGAGTTTGTCATAATAATAATAACATAATAATCAATCTGCCAATGGTGTAAGCAAAATAATCTTGTTTCTCGTTTTGACGTGTGATTATTTTACTTGTTTTTAGGGTAAAACTCACTTCATTCTGGCATATTATTTCTTAAAACATGACAATAGTTTTCGCTTGTCTAGAAAATGCTTCTTGATTTAAGAATTTTAGAGATTTGATCTAGAAACAAGACAAAAACTAAGCAAGTCATGTAACTTTTCAGATTATTCAGTGTTATCTTTAATGAAGACCTCTTAAGAAAATTAACTTTTTGCATATTGTTTACAACTTGCATTAACACAGCTTTACCCCATGATCAATATGGTTTATGAAACAAAACCATTGTTAATTTGTCGTTATCGTCCCACATGCAGAAAAGTAATGTGTACTAATAGTGTTTTGTACAGTAAAGTTTCACACTGTATATATTATAGTTTTGACTTTTTTAACGGATGCTACAGAATACTGTAGTATTAACACTGTAGTGAATTGATAAACTGTAGTAAGTACTGTAATTTAGTGTTTACTACAGTATGAATTGTGAATTGTAGTAAAATATAGTTGTAGAAAACTACTGGGTCCATTGTTTATATTACTAAAGTTGTTGTATTACTATATAATTACCAGAAGACACTAATTCAAATACTTTACTATCTAGTATGGTTCAAAAACACTATACTGTATTACTATATATTACTTTGGTATTTTTTATGTGGGATGATTCAACAGCATCATTTGCTTGTATATTTCAAGTAAATTTAGTGTTACTTTTCATAAGGGTAAGCACTCCCTGAGAACGTTTTGATCAGGTTTTAACATCTTATGATAAATATTGTTTAAGTAACATTTCAGAGAGTGATGC
>NC_079449.1:46321700-46376700 GCF_903798145.1 Danio aesculapii
TAACAATTTCTCAAAAAATCTCTCTCTCATTATTCTGCTATTAAGCATAACAGAAACAAATTTGATAATCCTAACTTACCTCAAAGAGAAATGTATTTGGTCAATTTTAGGTTGTTAGAAAGTGACCAAAATCCAACATCAAGTCAACATCTTAAGCCAACATCATATGGACGTCAAATACTGACATTTATTCGTCAGGTATGGCAACCAAAATCTAATGTCTGGTAGACATCATAGTGGTAACATCCAGACAACGTCAAGCTGTAACATAATTAGACAATTTTTTTATACGTCTGTCTGACGTTGAACACTGACGTCGGTCTGACGTTAAGACGTCGATCTTCATTTCCACCTAAAATGCAATGTCCCACGACGTTGGGGTACAATTTCAATCTGACGTCTGGCTGACATCCAGTGCCTGCTGGGGAACTCTAGGGACATCAGAGACTTATTGTACATCTTGTGAAGAAAAAGTGGCATAATAGGCCCCCTTTAAAGATAATATCAGTTTGTTAGATAAACTATAGGTCTAGTATATTGCAGTAATATTATTGTGAAATGATGAAGTGAGGCTTTTGGGTTTTCCTTTCAACAGATTTGCAGATTTAGAAAGCGAACGTCGATGTCTTTTCAGTAAACTTTACATAAGACACGGGCAACAATTGCTGGATGATGAAATCCTGCAAACACCGCATGAATGGCCTTGTGTTTTGTTGGAATATACTCTCACGGAAAAGAAAGTGGGATATTATGAATACGCTCTTTCGCTTATCTGAAGATATCGGCCGTCAGTATATTTCAGTTGAAGCGAACAAAAACTTTACAGTTTCATTATGAAGTTGCATTCATTATTCACTTTAGAAGAATAAGTGTGCTTAGCTGAAGATATACTTTTAGTACACATCACATTTTAAGTGTATTAAAAAAAAACTTCTTGCAGAAAATGTAATATTAATAAAGAGGGTTATCTTTAAAGGGGGCCTATTATGCAGAAATCAATTTTATAAGGGGTTTAAACACAGTTGTGTGGCAACAGTCTGTGAGTATAACCAGTTTCTAATGGTAAACATTTATTAATTTAATTTTTTATAATCACACTTCATCAAAAGAGTCTGCAAAAACACATTTGTACGTGTCACCCAAGCCGCATGGTTCTATTTCCTTTATATAAGGTTATATTAAGTTTGCATAATTAAGGGCGTGGCCACTTGAGTGACAGCTAGGTCTCGCTGGACGCCGTCACTTCACCTCAGCTGAATCCGGCAGATTAGCCACTGATCTCGGCATATTCATCGTATTTTTGTGTTGTTTTATGTGGCTTTACACAGTCAGCTGCCTTTTGGACTTATTTCTTACGATTATCAGATGATATGGGATGCTGTGTGCACTTAATTGTGCGCACAAACCATTCATGTGGCCTCGTTTCACATGTGAGTAAAGTTATATACTTATACACCATCTCTATAAATGTATTTGTTTTATTTAAGATCATTTATCATTAATATTTTTCTTTAGACCCGTAAAGCACTCCAGAATGTGACGGATTGATTAGCTGTAGGCTCTAGAACAGTCATCTGAAGCGTTGTCATACAGTGTTATGCTGGAGTTCATCAATAGCATTTACTAACACACACTATATCTGAAGTGTTTGGAAGTAATTCGCGTTTTCCTCCTGTAGAAAAACGTCATAAGAATAATGCTTAGTGGCTCTCTGTGTTACTGCAGTGTTTTTAAAAGTCTAAACACTTTATTGATATAGTGTACAGCCAAGCACATGTGGTCAGAACACAAACGAGTCGCAGGTAATAAAGTATCAAGCGTTTCTCCCAAAGTAAAGTCTGTCTGCCAGGTCTAAGCAAAGTGCCAGCAGGTGTCTGTAGCTCCGCTAACTCTCCGCCTCTTTGCCCTTGTTTGGTATCCCGCCGTGGGTGCGATGACGCACGAACAAAATGGCGACGGTTGCCCGCGCCTACTTGTAGCTTCTTTTGCAGTGTTCAGAAACCTATGGGTGACGTCACGGATACTCCGTCCATATATTTTACAGTCTATGGTGTCACCGGAGGGGGAAAGCCCCACCCACTAGTGTCCATCTCTCCCTCATTAGCATAGGGCATATGCATCTGTAGCTCCGCCCTCTTTTGAAAAAAGCACTATGTCATTTGAATTTAAAGTGACAGCTACCAAAATGGCATAACTAGGATCAAAGCATAAAAGTGGCAGTTTCAAAGAGTTATAAAACATAATCTGTGGGTTATTTTGTGCTTACACTTCACATACACACTCTAGGGACATCCGAGACTTATTTTACATGTTGTAAAAAGAGACATAGTAAGTCCCCTTTAATAATCAATCTTCATATACACTTGTTCACAACATACAAACCACTTGAGTATAATTTTAACTATGGTGTTTGATTAAACATGACATTTAAATGCATTGTAATTATACATATTAATAATTATAGATGTGACCCTCGACCACAAAACTGAAAATAAAATCACCAACAATAGATTTAGATCATGCTGTCATCTGAAATCTGTAATGATGTGTGGTTTGTTAGGAAAGGACAATATTTGGTCAATAGAACTATTTAAAAATCTGGAATCTGAGGGTTTAAAAAAAGACAAAAGAAAAATCAAAACAAGTTACCAAAACTTACCAAAGTAAATTATTAGCGATGCATATTGCATTTTGTGAATTTCCCACTGTAAATAAATCGAAACTCAATTTTTAATATATATTTACAGTGGGAAATTCACAAAATGTCTTCATGGAACATGATTTTATTTAATATTCTAATGATTTTTGGCATTTAAAAAAAGAAATAGATGATTTTGACCCATACAAAGAATTGTTGGCTATTTCCAGAAATATACATGTGCAGAAAAAGACCAAAAAAAAAGAGTCAAAAATGTGTAATAACAATATATTTTAAATTTGTAAAGTATATGTTATTTTAGGGCGTCACGGTGGCGGAATGGGTAGCACGATCGCCTCAAAGCAAAAAGGTCGCTGGTTCAAGCCTCGGCTGGGTCAGTTGGTTGGCATTTCTGTGTGGAGTTTGCATGTTCTCCCCGTGTTGGCGTAGGTTTCCTCTGGGTGCTTCGGTTTCCCCCACAGTCCAAACACATGCGCTATAGGTGAATTGGGTATGCTAAATTGTCTGTAATGTATGAGTGTGAATGAGAGTTTATGGGTGTTTCCCGGAGATGTGTTGCAGCTGGAAGGGCATCCGCTGCGTAAAACATATGCTGGATAAGTTGGCGGTTCATTCCGCTGTGGTGATCCCTGATTAATAAAGGGACTAAGCCGAAAAGAACATGAATGAATGAATATGTTAGTTTAGAATATTTCTAATTTAACGAGGTCTAAATCACACTCTGAAAATCAACTACTAGCATAAGAATCATACATTTTTATTTAATTGCAAAAAAGACAGGAAAAAAGTATAACACAACTGCAGTTTGCACTTCTGTGTATGCATTTATATTCGTATGTATGTATACTGTATTTCGCCTTCAATTCAAATTAAATTGTGCTCTTTTTAAAAGAGGGACGGGGCTACAAATGCCTACGTGTCAGCATAGTGGCAGATTAAAAAACAAGACTAACATCCTATGCGAATGAGGGAGAAATTGTCACTAACGGGTGGGGCTTTCCCCCTCTGATGACACGTGCAACGCGAGAATGTCAGTCAAAGTGTTTCTGCAGACTCTTTTTATGATGTATGAGTAAATGTTTACCATTAGAAGCTGGTTATATTTACAAACTGTTCCCACACAACTGTGTTTAAACCCCTTATTAATGTGATTTTTGCATAATAGGCTGCCTTTAATTTTTAATTGTGCTCTCTTCAAAAGCAAGGCTTATTAGGAAGGCTAAACCTTCAAGCTAATATTTAACGATGCAGCAGTATAACTGGACATAATTAAGCACGGCAGGCAGGCATCACAAATAATAGGTGGAAGAAGGAAATGTTCAAGTGTTTCCGGGTGTTTGTTGGCTGTTGTGCTTGTGGAGTGGAAGCTGAAGGTGGACCAGGCATAGATTTAATCCACCTGAATGTGAAACAATCGCTCAAGCTCCTTGAAGGCCACTTTATAACCCAGCAAAACTGCCCATGCATGTTTTGAGTAACATGAATGGGTCCCTGGCAGTTTGTTAAATTCATTTCGGCTTGAACATGAAACAGTTCAACATGTGAAGGGAAAAGTTTATCACCATATCATAGTGTTTAACAAGAATTCATTTCTGAGAAGTGACCAAGCATTGGTTGTTTTGCTTTTAGGGCATTTTTAAATAGTTTGGAGTGTCTTTTAAAGATTTGATGGCACTGACCAGGCCAGACAAATTGGTTGTTTCTCAATTTCATCAGCTATTCAAAATGTCGTAGCTTTTTGCAACTTTTTAATTCTGTCTTTTGGAAGTTGGGTTAGATGCCTCAGATTCCAGCTGCTGATTTTCATCAGTTATTGCCATTATTGTATGCAATGCGCATCAGATAGCTTGCAAACAAAATGTTAGTGAGTCATGAGCAATTCTGTATCTTTTAAAGATTTGAAGCCACCAACCTAATAATATTCACCCAATTGAATAGAACAATTCCTTCTAGACTGGTGCAAATATTGCCATTTAAAAAGTTGTTTGGGCCTGTCAGATTGAACAGGTTTTGTAGTTACCCACCCCCTGCCCCCATTTTTGTGTCCTACCAAACTGACAATCTTTGGCCAGACCAATTGGACAATACTTTGTCTGTGTTTGCCAGGTGAAGTGGTGCATTTTTTGGTTTTTAAAGTTGTGTTAGATCCCGTTAAGTCAACTCTTGACATTTGTTTTCTTGAAATATGCAAATGAAAGCCAGCAAACAGATTGTAGGTGATCCAGGGGCCTTTTTGTAAAAATGTTGGGTCTTTTGGCACTTTTCCACTATGTGCTATGGTGTGGTTCGGTTTAGTACAATTCTCTTACAGGGGCTTTTCCAATGTGTTCCGTACCTAGTACCTGGTTCCAAGTGAACCACACCATTACCAAAGCATGATCTATAAACACTGCTGATCGGCGATTGGAGAAAGAGAATCATCACTACTAGAATTATATGATTCGTGACACCAAACCCATTCTATATATTCTGCAACAACCAGTGCTCAAGAACACCATTCCATCAGTTGCATCCGTTGCCTATATGTAGTGGGGATTGTGGGTTTGATTTGTGTCGTGTATTTGTTTGTTTCGTTTATGATGATGTCATGGCAGTAGAGGTGGCGCAACTATAGTGTAAATCCGACCCAGTTTAAAGGGTACTAAACAGCAGTGTACATGGAAACAGGGTCGATTAAAACTGAATCAATACAAGCCGAGCTGTGCCTAAACCAGGTATGGGCAAATTGGTCCTGGAGAGCCGGTGTCCTGTAGAGTTTAGCTCCAACCCTAATCAAACACACCAGCCTATAGCTTTCTAGTGATCACTAGAAAGACACTGATTGGCATGTTCTTGTGTGTTTGATTAGTGTTAGGGCAAAACTCTAGGAGTTTTCCCATCCCTTGCCTAACCATATTGTCGTAGCGGGAAATCGGCTTTTGAAAGATTTGAGACCACTAAGCTTCCCGCATCAAGCTGATGAATTCTTTATCTTTGTTTTGCATTGCGTCTTGTAAGTCGTGTTAAACCTGTCAAATTAGAACTGCTGTAATTCAATCTCAGTCTTGCTCTTTTTGTGAGCGATATGCATCTTATCGCTACTAAAGAGGTTGTTAGCAGATTGTAGGCAATGGCGTACATGCATGGAGACTTTTCATTTTGATTAAGCCGGCTCAGGTGCTTCCTGTGAACACTTATGCTATTATAAACTCACTACATTTAAGAGCTGGTTTGTTTAAAATCGATGACATTCACTTCCTGATTGAGATATGATATAAAAGTGGGTCTCACACCGGACAAGAAGCACTGCATTAAATTATATTGTTTCGTCAGCGCCAATAGCCTAGTGGTTATCGCGTCGACAAATAGCACTCAGGTGCTCGCGGCGACCTGAGTTTGATTTTCGGCTCGAGGTCCTTTGTTGATAATTCCCCTATCAATCAATCCCCTTACAAAGTTATAAGCTGTCGAATGTGTGGATGATCAAAGTCTGAGCATGTTAAAGATGACGGTTTTGTTGATCATTTTGTATGCCAAATATGCATTATACGTGACCTATAAAACAAGATAAAACGTCCGAGCATGATTGAGGCATAAATAGAAGAGAACTTTGGGAAACTCAAGAAGGATTGTTCATGCTGTTTAAATCAAAAGCATTCCCCTCTCATCGGCTCTGGCTCTCCTAGCGGTTTCTTTGTGAGGTGTGCCTTGTGTATACCTCATGTTTTATTCACAGTCTGAGACATGACTGGGGCTTTGAAGAGCGCTGAAATCATTCGGCATATACATCCCTACTTCCATTTGCACAACATAATGGCTGCAGGCAGAAATCGCCCACTCAGCGTCTAGTATGAGCCTCTTTTACCCGAATTCTTGAGAGTTTTATACTCTTATAGGAATTGATAAGAAATACAAGTTTCATACGAGCTGGAAACATGCCCTGAGAAGCGTATGTGAATCACAGCGCAGCCTGAGGCTTAAAATATCAGTCATCCTGTGGAATGTTATAGCTATACCATGCTAGTAGAACAGCATTTTACATAATAACCAAGACACTTCAACAGAAACCATTTGCTTTGTGGAAAACAAAGAGATAAAAACTTAGAGTACAGCAATGACTGTAACATGACGAAAGATTTTAACAGCAGTCAAATAGGAGGCCCAGATAGCAGGCCCTTGCTTTGAATGACTTGAATGAACCATATGATATCACCAGTCTCTCATGGGACATGGCTAAAATCTATTCTCTCTTAAGACATCACTAGTCTGTCAAAGCACATCAGTAGTCATACACAGACATCACTAGTCTATCACTGGACGTCACGAGTCTGTAATGGGACATCAAGGCTGTTTCTCAACATGCGTTCTTAAGCAATCTTGCGTTCCTGTATACATCATCAACCACCAAAGTCCAGTTCCCTGCAAGACTGCAAGAGCGGAGGACACATGAAAGAACCCGGATGTGTTCTTGATATTGAGGATCGATCGAATGCAAACTTGCAGTACTCACTCTAGAAATCTCACAAGTCATTGTGGCTAAATATAAGAGGAACAAACCATCATTGTATGAATGCTGTAATGTTGAAATAGGATGAAATCAGGATAAACACAGCATCTAGTTTCTCAGAGGATGTGTTCTCTTTTCTTGTGGCCTCCCGAGTTCATTATTTCAAGGTAACTTAACAAGACTGGTCTCTATGAGATCATGAGTCCGTTCTCTGTGATCTTGGAATTGAGAAACGGCCCAAAAGACTCTAACAAACATCACTAGTGTCTACAGGACATCCCTAGTCTCTGAAAGAACATCACTAGTCTCTACAGGACATCACTAGTCTCTGACAGGACATCACTAGTCTCTGACAGGACATCACTAGTCTCTGACAGGACATTACTAGTCTCTCACAGAACATCACTAGTCTCTCACAGGACATCACTAGTCTCTGACAGGACATCACTAGTCTCTCACAGGACATCACTAGTCTCTGACAGGACATCACTAGTCTCTCACAGGACATCACTAGTCTCTGACAGGACATCACTAGTCTCTGACAGGACATCACTAGTCTCTCACAGGACATCACTAGTCTCTCACAGGACATCACTAGTCTCTCACAGGACATCACTAGTCTCTACAGGACATCACTGGTCTCTGACAGGACATCACTAGTCTCTACAGGACATCACTAGTCTCTACAGGACATCACTATTGTCTGACAGGACATCACTAGTCTCTGACAGGACATCACTAGTCTCTGACAGGACATCACTAGTCTCTACAGGACATCACTAGTCTCTGACAGTACATCACTAGTCTCTGACAGGACATCACTAGTCTCTGACAGGACATCACTAGTCTCTACAGGACATCACTAGTCTCTGACAGTACATCACTAGTCTCTGACAGGACATCACTAGTCTCTACAGGACATCACTAGTCTCTGACAGGACATCACTAGTCTCTAACAGGACATCACTAGTCTCTACAGGACATCACTAGTCTCTGACAGGACATCACTAGTCTCTGACAGGACATCACTAGTCTCTGACAGGACATCACTAGTCTCTACAGGACATCACTAGTCTCTACAGGACATCACTAGTCTCTAACAGGACATCACTAGTCTCTACAGGACATCACTAGTCTCTGACAGGACATCACTAGTCTCTACAGGACATCACTAGTCTCTACAGGACATCACTAGTCTCTGACAGGACATCACTAGTCTCTGACAGGACATTACTAGCCTCTACAGGACATCACTAGTCTCTGACAGGACATCACTAGTCTCTCACAGACATCACTAGTCTCTGACAGGACATCACTAGTCTCTGACAGGACATCACTAGTCTCTCACAGGACATCACTAGTCTCTGACAGGACATCACTAGTCTCTGACAGGACATCACTAGTCTCTACAGGACATCACTAGTCTCTGACAGGACATCACTAGTCTCTACAGGACATCACTAGTCTCTGACAGGACATCACTAGTCTCTACAGGACATCACTAGTCTCTGACAGGACATCACTAGTCTCTCACAGGACATCACTAGTCTCTACAGGACATCACTAGTCTCTACAGGACATCACTAGTCTCTAACAGGACATCACTAGTCTCTACAGGACATCACTAGTCTCTGACAGGACATCACTAGTCTCTACAGGACATCACTAGTCTCTACAGGACATCACTAGTCTCTGACAGGACATCACTAGTCTCTGACAGGACATTACTAGCCTCTACAGGACATCACTAGTCTCTGACAGGACATCACTAGTCTCTCACAGACATCACTAGTCTCTGACAGGACATCACTAGTCTCTGACAGGACATCACTAGTCTCTCACAGGACATCACTAGTCTCTGACAGGACATCACTAGTCTCTGACAGGACATCACTAGTCTCTACAGGACATCACTAGTCTCTGACAGGACATCACTAGTCTCTACAGGACATCACTAGTCTCTGACAGGACATCACTAGTCTCTACAGGACATCACTAGTCTCTGACAGGACATCACTAGTCTCTCACAGGACATCACTAGTCTCTACAGGACATCACTAGTCTCTGACAGGACATCACTAGTCTCTGACAGGACATCACTAGTCTCTGACAGTACATCACTAGTCTCTCACAGACATCACTAGTCTCTCACAGACATCACTAGTCTCTCACAGGACATCACTAGTCTCTACAGGACATCACTAGTCTCTACAGGACATCACTAGTCTCTGACAGGACATCACTAGTCTCTGACAGGACATCACTAGTCTCTGACAGGACATCACTAGTCTCTGACTGTACATCACTAGTCTCTGACTGTACATCACTAGTCTCTGACAGGACATCACTAGTCTCTGACAGGACATCACTAGTCTCTACAGGACATCACTAGTCTCTACAGGACATCACTAGTCTCTGACAGGACATCACTAGTCTCTGACAGGACACCACTAGTCTCTACAGGACATCACTAGTCTCTACAGGACATCACTAGTCTCTCACAGACTTTCTTTCTTTTTTTGTATGTTTAATATGGACCTAAATGGCTAAAAGTGTCCAAATGTTTGTAGGGCCACAGTGAATGTTTCTGTAGGAATGCTGAGGGGGAAAGAGCTGTGTGGAGGTTTCCTCTGCACTAGGCAGTGGTTGTGAATTGTTAGACACATTTGCTGCTGTTTAGTGTGTTTCCCCCAGCACAGAGAAAGCCCTCAGAGCTCTCTGATGTCTGTCAGGTTTTTCCTGCCCGACTAAACAGCACACAGCAGAAATTGGAGGTGAAGCGTTAGAGGGGGAGGTCCACCAGATCTGTCCACACGTCTTGTGCTCTGTTGAACTCACCTGAAATTCAACCCTTGTGGGAAACTGCATCCTCAGGTGTGTGTTCAAGGGCCCGGAGTGGATGATAAAAATCTCTGACTCTCTCCTGCAGAAACAACAAACCACAAAAAAACGACTCACAATTTATGTCTTTGTGAACATTCGGTTCCACATGCTGTACGTGGGAGTTGCGTAAATGACTGATATGACTCAAGTATCCACACTGCCCATGATATCAATTACCCTTTCACTTTCCATCATTGCACAATAGCACTGTAAACAACATTAGATTAAACACATTATCGCGCTGTAGACCATTAGTATATGCCATTAACGACAAACTGACAACAGTAAAATGGCCTGTTCCTCCTGAGTAGGTTGGATTAATGATTCACAGACTTTTTTAACATTTTAAATCGTTTTCAGTATCGTTTTTCTGTCCAACTATTAATTGCACACACATGTATACACACACACACACATATATATATATATATATATATATATATATATATATATATATATATATATATATATATATATATATATAATACATAATACAAATAAAGTACAAAATCTAAATATTTGCATATATATTTATATATACTTTGTATTAGATAACTATTTAATATATTTTATATATTTATATGTTTAGATGTTATATATATATATATATATATATATATATATATATATATAATACATAATACAAATAAAATACAAAATATAAATATTTGCATATATATTTATATATACTTTGTATTAGATAACTATTTAATATATTTTATATATTTATATGTTTAGATGTTATATATATATATATATATATATATATATATATATATAATACATAATACAAATAAAGTACAAAATCTAAATATTTGCATATATATTTATATATACTTTGTATTAGATAACTATTTAATATATTTTATATATTTATATGTTTAGATGTTTTATATATATATATATATATATATATATATATATATATATATATATATATATATATATATATATTCATTCATTCATTCATTCATTCATTCATTCAATTATTTTCAGTTTAGCCCCTTTATTAATCCGGGGTCGCCACAGCGGAATGAACCTCCAACTTATCCAGCACATGTTTTACACAGCGGATGCTCTTCCAGCTGCAACCCATCTCTGGGAAACATCTATCCACACTCATACACTACGGACAATTTACCCTACCCAATTCACCTGTACCGCATGTCGTTGGACTGTGGGGAAACCGGAGCACCCGGAGGAAACTTACGCGAATGCGGAGTGAACATGCAAACTCTACACAGAAACGCCAACTGATCAAGCCGAGGCTCAAACCAGCGACCTTCTTGCTGTGAGGCGACAGCACTACCCACTGTGCCACTGCGTCGCCTATATATATATTTAGGGGTTGAATGGCTTCAGGTTTTTGGAAGTCGACTTTAAAGTTATCGAAGTCGAGTCGATGTTAATTAGTTGCTGGTGACGTCATCGATAAAACACGAGATGCTAATTTTTGCAAAACGCCACAATTTGTGATTTATTTGCAAGAAAAATGTATTCCCATGCTGTTTGAGAGCTCATAACACATTCCAAAACAATGCAACATTACCAATTACTGATTTTAGTGCAAGACAAATGCATTATCAGCACTTTCATTTAGTTAATAATGCAACATTAGCGCAAGCTAATTTCACTGCTAAATAAATTCAGTCAACGCATTTATCACTGCACGTTCTAGTAAGAATGTAACAATAACAGAATGTAACAAATATTTTAGCGCTGAAGTGATGCATACGTTTCAGCCATATTAACCTGTCAGAGATGATCAAAATCCTGGTCAAGTTAGGCATTTTTCTCGGTTACTGGCTCATCTTGGTTATCAGATGTCACGTCACATCTTTACTGCGTTCACGGGGATGATGTTTACACAGGCTGTGAAGTTTGTCACACCTCCGCAGCTGCGCACTTCACAGTTTCTGCGCGCTTCACGGTTCATTAACAAAATACATCCGTGTCTACACTTTGCAGAGGGCAACAGCCAATCAGATTACTTTTCAAGGGTTCCGTAAACGTGATTGGCTAGCATCTGCTCTAGGGTATTTGCATTGAGCAATCTAACTTGGATCTGTTTGACGATTTAAAGTTCACTCAAAGTTCACGTGAGTCTTTGACGCTGACATAAGAAAAATAAAATGTAAAAAATTACTGTAAATAGTGCGAGAGCAGTTTCGTTCAGTGAGCTGTACGTAAAGCTGCCATGTAGGCATGTGGTCAAACTACGTGATCTGCGCAGCGCGACTAGTCGACGTCAATCAAAAAGCGTCACGGCAGAGCATTAAAGTGACTACTCGATTAGTCGACTAGTTGGTGCAACCACTTATATATATATATATATATATATATATACTGTATATGTAAGCTATGTAAATACGAGCATTTATTTTTATTTGCAATTACTCTTTTGACAGGAGTAGTTTTAAGACAATATTTAATATATATATATATATATAAGAAAGTTAGCTACAGATATGTTTGTTTTACTTATTTTTATTTTCCATTTTTTAAGAAAGTCTAATGATATAACGTTGCCAAAGTATCACATTTGGCGATAGTATCGCAAATATGCCTTGTAGTACATATAACAAGAGCCGTTTCATTAAACCTCATTCAGATTGCACAATTTTTGTTGTCAGTTATTACAGTCACTAGCCCCTTTCACACATACAGACCTTTCCGGAAAATTACCGGCAATTTTCCGGAAAGGTCTGTATGTGTGAACAGGCCCTTTTTGAAAACATTTCCAGTAATTTGCCGCAATGCTGCGCTGTGTGAACGCATAAGGAAGATTGCCGGAAAGAGCGTGTTCATGTCTAGAACGCGCTGACGTAAGACATCTACTTTAGCCAATCAGACGCATTCAACTTTGCGCGGTTTGTGAGAATAAAAGCCTGTGAATGTTTTCCCAGACACATTTAGCTGCTAGATTTTAGTCACATAATATTTCTATGTTCCTTCTTAATGCCAACTGTGTAAATAATTATCGATAAAATGCTCTTGATAAGCCGTTGTTTGTTTACCTTCAAGCTCCGACGCGTGTGCAGGTAAAGCAGCTGGTGAGCGCCAGCACACACACATATTATGAGCATCTCGACATGAGAAAGTTTTTCTTTATGCTTTCATCAAGTTCACAATACTGATCCATCCACAGAGTTTGTAATGTAGTCAAATGTTTACAAGCCCTGCCGTTTAGAGCTCATTTCTGCTTAATGATGTCAGAATTTACCGGTATTTTGGAATGGATGTGTGAATGGTCTTTTCCAGAAAAGTTCCGTAACGTCCTCGCTTGTGTGAACAGCGCTTTTTTGAATTTACCGGTAAAGTCGTTCCGGAAATTTTCCGGGTATTTACCGCTATCACTGTGAGAAAGGGGCTACTGTGTCAGATTATGAGACTTTGCTTAGGTAATAATCTAGTTGTGTCATGGTTAACTAATATAACAGACTACATGTTCATTCACAGTCAATCATGATCTTGTGTAATGTTTATGTTGTTCTCAAGCAGCCGTAAAAAGTGATAAATGCCTCTGTAATTGTCTGATTTGTTTGCTTATACATGGTTTTTCAGTACTTACCATCTTGGCTATCGATTTACCAACATTTATCTGTTATTCTTTCATGGTAGTTTTGTGACGACACATCATAAGCGTGCTGTTGCCATAGCTCCACAAAACAAACGTCTTTCTTCCATTTCATGTCCAACTAGCACAGCGGTTCTCAATCCTGGTCCCCGCAATGCATATTTTACATCTCTCTTAATTAACACAGCTGATTTAGATGACCAGCTCGTTAGAAGAGCATGCATGAACTGTGTTCTTACTGATACTTTTCCTAAGCAGTGTGCATTCTTCCCTAGTTCCCTAGTTGACATAGGAACCCAACATCAGGCCGATGTCAATGTTCAACGTCCAACCGTAAATCAACCAAATGTCAACAACTTGACATTGTGTGGACGTTACCACTATGACATCTATCAAACATGGTATTTTGGTTGCCATACATGAAGAATAAATGTCAGTAATTGACATTAATATGACGTTGGCTTAAAATGTTGGCTCAACGTTGGATTTTGGTTACTTTCCAACACAACCTAAATTCAACCAAATATCAACGTCATTTGACATCGATATTGGAACGTGAATGAAAAAAGGCTGACTTCATCTGAAATTTACAAATTAATACTGACAATTAGTGAGGTATCCTGGGAATGGGAGCATGGTTTGATGTGTAAAACTTCAAAACACACACTCCACTTTCCCCAGGGGTCTCCGTCCAGCCCAGGAAATGAGAAAGTGGGCTCCTGATGTCAGCGTTGAAGGCCTGGGTGGAATGCCGGGTCACATCAGGGGCTCTCTGGCTAGATCACAGATCAGGCCTGTTTACATTTCAACCCAGGATATTTCTATCAGCCTGGCCAAACGGCTCCACGTTCCCAGGCTCCTCGCTCACTGCCCTGAAAAGCAGCACAAGCCCTCTCTATTTCTCGTTCCCCTACTTTTCTCTCTCTCGCTCTCTCTCACCAGGGTCAAAGTCAAGGCACAACTTTAGCAGAAAGTGACTGGCGAAAAAAAAAATGCTAATTTCATATTTTCTTTAATTTGTAGCTATAAATGTAGTTGACTTACTAAATGACTTCTACTTCCATCCAATGGCAACCATTGAGGTCCATATTTTTTAATTTTACTTCATATGTTCTTTAATTTCTAGTTTTGAATGTAGTTGACTTAATAAATGACTTCCAATTTAATTCGATGGCGACCGTTGATTTCCATAGGTGCTTTATTGACTTACTAAATGACTTCCACTTCCATCTGATGGCGACCATTGACTTAATAGTTTTTGTTTTTTATTTCATATATGAGTTTTCATTTGTAGCTACTAATGTAGTTGACTTCTACTTCTATCCGATGGCGATCATTGACTTCAATTGTTTTTTTATTTCATTCTTTAATTTGGAGCTTTAAATGTAATTGACTTACTAAATGACTTCCACTTCCATCCAAGGGCAACCATTGAGCTCCATAGTTCTGAATTTGATTTAATATATTCTTTAATTTGTAGCTTTACATGTAGTTGACTTACTAAATGACTTTCACTTCCATCCGATGGCGACCATTGACTTCAACTTTTTATTTAATTCTTTAATTTGTCGCTTTAAATGTAGTTGACTTACTAATTGACTTTCACTTCCATCCGACGGTGACCGTTGACTTCCATAGTTTTGTTTTTTATTTCATATATTCTTTTTAAATTTGTAGCTTTAAGCATTGTTGACTTACTAAATGACTTCCAATTCTATACAGTGGTTACCATTGAGGTTCATAGTTTTTAATTTTATTTCATATATTCTTTAATTTGTAGCTTTAAAGGGCACCTATGGTAAAAAATCTACTTTTCAAGCTGTTTGGACAGCCATATGTGCATGTATGGTGTATAGACCGTCATATTGGGGCAACGCGGCATGCTTAAAAAGTTAGTTGACGTGAGTTCTGCTGTTCTTGCGCTTTGGTAAGCACAGCAGCAATCCATTGAAATGAATGGGTTTCATAGCGCAGTGATTCCATGTTTGGTGTGAATAAAATAGCCTTTTTCATTGTTTGATGAATAGCATAACCTTTGTCAGCATTCGGTGTGAATAACAAAGCCTTTTTTCTGCTCATATTTTCGGCCATATTTCTTTTTTGGATATTTTTGGACAATAATTTTTTCCTGCCTGAAAAGTCGGTGCATCCATAGTGTAAATGTTTTGAAAGGACAAAAATATAATTTATCGCAATTATCATGACCAATCTGAAAAGCACCATCAATTATATTGTTAATTCTTCTGCAGATGCATTATGCAATGGTGAAATCATCCAGAGAGGTAACTTCAAGGTCATCTTTGTTTGTCATCTATACATGGTTGGTTTTTATAGTACGTAAAAGCTTTTTGCAGGCAAATTCATGTCAGATTTCAGATGATTGGTTAATTTGTTTTGCATCTTGTTAATTTTTTTAGTTATCTCTCGTTGTTGCTCCTATCTAAAGTCAGATTTTCACCTGCCAGGACTGTGCAGAGGATTTTATTTAATATTTTTAAGCAACTCCACATTGTGCCTGTGTATTCAAAGAAGTCTAAAATATGAAATGTGGCACTGACAGCATTTTCTCGGTCTCTTGAGAATGACACGCTGACTAAAGAATGCTCAATGCTGCGTTTTTTTGACACTGCTTTGGCACTCGTCTCTGCTGATATCCTCTTGATGCACTGTGGGAATAAATGGTAGAATTCATTACAAGAAAACTTTGATTATATTGAGTCAATCTGATTTTAAATATTACAGTCTTTTGAAGGAAGTATTGTGAGCCTTGTAACTTTCTGTCTTTATATATACAGCTCAGTTCTGATATGCCAAGTTTGAGCTAGATTTGGGATTCGCTCAAACTAGGGAAAAAATCATATTAGTATATATGTTGGTAATTATCGTGATAAAGGTCATATCTTTGTGTCTACATTTTAAAGTTAGGTTCCTTTAGTTAATGTCTTTACTAACACGAGTTACAATACTTGTGCATTTTGTATTTGATGAACTGCAACATGACAACAGTAGCCACTCCTCTTTTTGGAATACATCCAATAGAGTTTGTTTTTTAACACAGCTCTGCCAGTGAGAGTGGTTAAACTCAAGGGCATCAAATGAAAAGCAAATGGGAAGCGTCTTGAAGGGGGCGGAGCATGTCAGGCACTAGAAAGCATTTGATTGGTCAGAGGATTTTGTGAGAAACTGATGTATGAGGTGACGTCAAAAAATCGTTGACCTATTTAGGCAGAAGTGCCAAAGTATAAGCTTTGAATCTTTAGGTCCATTAAAAAAATGCAAATTTTGTCACTGTTTGGAACACACTAGCTTATATAACTATATATATATAGTTATAACATACTGATACTACCAACCAAAAATACTTTATTTTCATTTCACAGGCACTTTAAATATTAAATGAAAAAAAAATGACATTAAAATGTAAAGTAATCACTTTGTTAAACTACGTTCCAGATGTAACTCATTTTATTACCACCGATTAACACAGTGTTTCCCAACCCTGTTACTGGAGGCACACCAACAGTACATATTTTGGATGTCTCCCTTATCAGACCCATTAACTTAAGGTTTTGGAGTCTCTTCTAATCTTCTGATGAGTTGATTCAGGTGTGTTTGATTAGGGAGAGGTTGAAAATGTGTACCGTTGGTGTGCCTTCAGGAACAGGGTTGGGAAACACTGGATTAACATATATTTATAACAAAATTTACTTGTTTTGTATCTTAATCCTTGTGAATTGTTCAAATTGACTAGACTTTCGTTATTTTCGGGGCTGTGTTTGCCCCATTGACTTCTATTGTAACCACATTTTTCGATCGCAAAGCCATGTCACCGTATAATCATGCATTCTTGCTGGTTTTGGGTCTTGGGAAGAGGTAAAATTTGTCATTTTTACTGTTGAACAAGAAAGCATGATTATATGGTGTCAAGGCTTTGCAATCTAAAAATGTCATTATAATTGAAGTCAATGAGGAAAAAAACAGCCACAAACATAACAAATGTGTAGTAAATTTGATACCCAGAGTGTATTGTTGAGTTTTTGAGAATTTATCAAAGCATTTTTCCAAAATATGTGTCATAATAAGATTTGTTGCCAAAAAACATTACATTTGCCGAAACACAGAGAACGTTGTGGCCAAATTAAGATTCAAAAGCACCACAGGGTGGATGAAAACATCCTCAACAGGGTTTTTAAATATATAACACCATTACATGTGGTTACTGCCCAGTCCTTATAGTAACAACCCAGGCTCATTCAGATTACATACCCCTATGTACATTTCTGGAGAGCACCAAATATGTCCGAGGAGCTACGTTTTTATACAGTTTTTACTTCCACCAGAGGCCGCTGTTTATGCTTTTTGATATCTCAAATATCTCTTGCGAGTGCCATTCAGGCCTGCTGTTCTCGTGTAAATTCACTAGAGGCTGCTGTCAACTGACTGACTGACCGATCAACTGGCCCACCCTCCTCCTTCCCTAAACCGAACCAATAATGTTTTAAAAAGCACCAGTTGACCTTCCCACCAACTTCCCTAATCCCTAGACAATGTTTTCAAAAGCAATACAGAAAAAGAAAACCCGTCGTGGGCGGCAGCCTAACTTTTATCACGTTTTCAGATTTTACCACATTCTCACCCTGTTATTTACTTGTTTATTAATTTTTTTGGCTTTTGTTTTTGTCTTACCTGCTTTCTTGAACCATTCCTCACCGGACTCAAACCTTGTCATTACGACCAACTCTGCACTGCGTCTCAAATCCTCCGATGTATGTTGTGAGCCACTGGACATACATTGCGAGCCACTGGTAACAGCAGGAAAGCCGTCCATATGGAGGTAAGCGGTCAGCTGGTAAGCGCGGAAAGGAAAGACATCATACCACCCCGTGGCGTTCGTTTTAAAGATGAAATGCAGCCTTACATTTCTCTGGCTACATAATTCACAATCTCCAGAAATGTATATAGGGGTATGTTTTCAGAATGAGCCTATGTTGGGTAGTAACACTATAAAACACACTTGGACTACTCTCTGAATGAACAAGCATCGCTCATTTCCTTAAGTAACTAAATCCTCGATTTTTACTTGACCTATTCCCGAGTTATTGCTTAATTCCACTTATTGGCATGTCATTAATAATAGTCGTGCTGAATTTTCTGCAAGGCTATAATATGATTTACTGGCCGTGTGTCAAGACTCATATTTGAACTGAATTCAAGTAAAGATCAGATGACTGGATCGCTGTAAAAGTCATTGGAGTTGCACAAGCCGTTTCCTGTCTCTGACAGGATGCTCAAACCACATTCATCAGCGTGCATTTGACCAGCACCACAAGCCCGTCTTAGATTTTAAAATGAGAAATAATATTGGGGAAATATGTGAACGTGTGCAAAGGAAACGAGAAATGAAACAATGGTGATAAATCTCACATAAAATAAAGTCTAGGTCACATTTCACCATAAAGGGGAAAACAAAGATCATTCATTTCTATAGTTTTTCCCACAGTGTCCAACAAGAGAACATTATGATCATATTTTCATGGCAATCGAGAAATGTTCCCTGAATGAGTGAGTGAATGAATGGTTATATTATATATTCTTGTTACTTTAATAATCACTTATTTGATTACAGTATTTTTTTAATACATTAAAGCTGCTGTATGCATTGATTTTTTATCAAAATAACCATAAAGGCAAATTTTATTGTAACGAATGTGGTAGATTATCATTCATCCGTCCACCTGAGGGAGCTCTCTCCCGTATATTGACTGGGTACTTCCTCGGTGGTACTTCCTGGTAGCCACCATATATAAGCACACTGTTTATGACTGTTCTTTGCGAAGTATTGCCAGTTCCACTGCCTTACCAAGCGTTTTCCTACTGTTGTGTTTGCTATTGTGTTATGACCTTTTTGCCTGCCTTTTGACTACTGCTTTTTGAATTTTGGACTCTGCCTTGTTTGCTTTTTTCGGACTGCCTCTTTGTTTGCCTGACTTAGCCTGGTTAGGATTACGATTCTGCCTTTGTTTGATGTTCGCTGTTTACTTAATAAACCTCCAGCGTTTGGATTCAATCAGCCTCCATGTCTTCACCTACGGCTCCCACACATTTATGAAAGTTAAATAATTCCATAAAATGTTTGTATTAATAAGATGAAACTGTGTTTACACTATAAAGAATGAGTTAATCATGGTTTAACATTGTTGTTAGTTACACAAAGATTTTACTGTTATATTTTAGTGAGTTTAACTGACGTAAGTTGAGATGACTAGACAAGTTAATTTGATTAATTTGAACTAAAACATTTAAAGCAGCAAGTTTTTTTACAGTATATGTAAAAATCTATGTACAGTATACTAATGTATTAAATAACTGTATTGAAATACGTAACTAATAAAGTTAAAAGAAGATAAAATAACCATTCATTCATTCATTCATGTAATTAATTGATCAAATTATTAATTAAATCAACCAATCAGCCAATTAACCAACCAAGCAATCAATCAGTCAATCATTGAATTCATTCATTCATTCATTCATTCATTCATTCATTCATTCATTCAATTACCAATTTGTTAATTAAATAATTTCATTCATTCAATTATTTATTCATTGATTCAATTATTAATTAGCTAATTAAATCATTCATGTATTTGATTATTAATTCAATCATACATACATTCATTCAATTAGTCCTTTTTTGTTTTTCTTCTTCATTGTACGTGCAACACGTGTTTTATGAAACTGAATTTGTATGAAGTGAATTTATCATCTGAAGTGTTGGTGATTTCAGTATATGTTATATACATATATTACTTTATTCTAGTATTCATAAAACTGAACTGTTTTTGACTTTTATTTTGTTTTCGTCATTTAACTTGTTTAACATACTCACCTCAGATATTTACCGTTATCTTTGAGTCTGACTTATTTATCTATCTAAAATCGGTTGTTATTTCTATACACTCTTGTGAGCGAATTAACATTTTCTGATATCTGGTCCTAATAAAATTGCAAATACTGTAAAAATAACTCAATAGAAAACACACCAATAACGCATAGATAAGGGTTTTGTGGGTGTTTAATTACCAATGAAAATTATTATGTTATGGAGTGAGTGAAGTGGAGAAAGGTCGGACTCAGTACCTGGATGATGGTGTGTTTGTGTTGTGAGGTGACAGTCTTGGCTCCTGGCGCCTGCTGCACTCAGTTACACGCACACGCACACACACACACACACACACACACACACACACACACACACACACACGCGCGCGCGCACACACGCACGCACGCACGCACGCACGCACGCACGCACGCACACACACACACACACACAGACAGTCTCAGCGCTGTTTCACTGAGGTTAGCTGAGGAAAGATCCTGCCTGCTCACTCTTTCATTGCTATTTTCCCCCACCTTTTCAGACTGAACCTGAATTCTCCTGTCTGTACAAACTCCCTTTATGCACATAAAAACTGTTTGGTTCTTGGTTCCTTTAGAAAGGAAATTGTTATGATTCTGTATGTCAGTGATATTATGAAATAATGTGTAATATAGTACTGATGAACACTATATACTGTACATACTGTATACAATGACTTATTAAATGGCATTGTAAGGATCTTCAAATGGTAGTAAGGTTATAAAGTATAATATTAGCAAGTAAAACTGCAGTGAAAAATACATTATGGTAAAAATACCTCATACTTAAATACTTAAAACCTGAATATATATATATAGAATATTATATTATATAGGTATACACATATATAAAATAGCCATGATATAACCAAAATATTATTTGAAATGCCTTGCAGTATGTAGATATGACTAATCATTAAGTATAAACTTGGTATTATAATAAATGCAAATGTCATTACAATATATTGATATACATACATAGATACAAACATGCGTACCATAATAAATTAACACTGTTAAATATTTTAGCATCAAAAAAGCGGGTTGGTCTACAGTACAAAAACTGACCATTGAGCTGCCAGTACTTTTTCCAACATAGGCTCATTCTGAAAACGTACCCCTATATACATTTCTGGAGATCGTGAATTATGTAGCCAGAAGTATGTCTGGCTGCATTTCATCTTTAAAATGAACGCTACGGGCGGTATGATGCCATTCCTTTTTGCGCTTACTAGCTAACCGCTTACCTCCGTATGGACGGCTTTCCCGCTGTTACTAGTTTGTCCAATGGCTCACCAAGTACGTCAGCGGACTTGAGATGCAGAGAGGAGTTGACCACGATGACGGGGTGTAAAAAAAGCAGGTAAGACAAAAACAGAAGGCAAAAAATGTAACTAACAAATAAATAACAGGGTGAGAATGTGGTAAAATCTGAAAACGTAGTAAAAATCAGCCGAGGGCTTTTCTTTTTCTGGATTGCTTTTGAAAACACTGTTGGTTGGGTTTAGGGAAGCGGGTGGGTGGGTCAATTGGTGCTTTTGAAAACACTATTGGTTGGGTTTAGGGAAGCGGGTGGGCGGGTCAATTGGTGCTTTTGAAAACACTATTGGTTGGGTTTAGGGAAGCGGGTGGGCGGGTCAATTGGTGCTTTTGAAAACACTATTGGTTGGGTTTAGGGAAGCGGGTGGGCGGGTCAATTGGTGCTTTTGAAAACACTATTGGTTGGGTTTAGGGAAGCGGGTGGGCGGGTCAATTGGTGCTTTTGAAAACACTATTGGTTGGGTTTAGGGAAGGAGGAGGGTGGATCGATCAGTCAGTCAATCAACAGCGGCCTCTGGTGGATTTACGTGAGAATAGCAGGTGCGAATGGCACTCACGAGAGAAATTTGAGATCTCAAAAAGCGTACACTGCGACCTCTGGTGGATTCGTGAAAAAAAAAAAAAACCTGCAAAAAAAAAACGTAGGTCCTTGGACGTATTCGGTGCTCTCCAGAAATGTATATAGTGGTACGTTTTCAGAATGAGCCTGGGTTGCCTTTTTTAGTTATTTTACAGATTTATACTATTATAATATAAATTATAATATTCTAAATATTTGTTTAAACATAGTAAATAGTACCCTAAATGGTGTTTTTATGTTTTAGCACTATTACCGAGCTGACCATGGTGTTGGTATGATGGCAATACTTAAAGTAAAAGTACATCGTGAATAATTTAGTAGTTACATAACCAATTTTTGTAACCGTGTTTTTTTCTACACTCATTTCCCCATCCAGCACTGATCACACCATATTTATAACCTGTCCAGGTATATTGTGTTAGCGTGTCTGTTCGTGATGTTCTGCCATCAGAAGTGTGTGTGTGTGTGTGCTCAGTGATAAACGAGTGTGTTCTGCCCAGAGCCCCTTCGGCTGGAGCGTTGTGTCAGTTTGACTTGTTGACTCATCAAAAAGAAGAACTTGTTCTATCTAGTGTCTGTCAGGCCTCTTTAATGTCTGAAGCGGCTTTACAAAGAGCCTCCAAATGAATCACAAAGCTTGTTAAAGTTTCAGACTCCTGCATCTGCTACTCGCACAGTAAATAACTGCAATGTTGGCTATCGTGAGTGTGTGTATGTACAGGTTTTGATGGTTTACAAGGACTTTCATTTGTATAATGACATGAGTAGAACCTGGTTGTACTCTATTAGCTCTTGATCACTGCAAATGCAATGTTTGCATCGAGAGACGCCTTTTTAAATGGTTTTCTAATGGCTGCCAGCATTTTTTTGTTGCACTCTGTGCATCTGCAGTTAAAAAAAGTCAACCGTGAGCGAAAAAAAAAAAAACGTGTAACGTCAGATGCGTCTGTTTTCATTCTCCAATCAGTTGAAAGAAGAGGCGGGGTTTCCATTGAGGTGATAGCAGTGTTTGTGTTGTTAAGATGACTAGAGAGACTTTTAAAGATGGAGGAGAGACTAGTGTCCGCTGTTTTGAGTTATCCGGAGCTGTATGAGCTGTAGCAGTGAAAAGTGAAAGTACCCGCCCCCGTTACGTCAGCACCGGACCTAGTTGAAACCACAGGCAGTCAGGCAGCATAATACAGAGAGTGAATCACTACTGACGTAATGGGGGCGGGTACTTTCACTTTTCACTGCTACATGTTTAGAGATCGAGTTGATTGACTTGATAAGGGAATATGTCTTGACACAACCCACACAGACGTGACTTATTAAAGTGTGAAGTCATGAATGATTTTAATCGTTGCATTAGTCTGAATGTAAATGCCCTCTTCAGGCAGCCCTGGAGCAGCGTGAGAGGATCACAGCGCATCAAACGAGAGGTATTAACAAAAGAAAAACACACAGCTGAAGACACTTAAATGCTTGTGTTTGTTGTGTTTGCAGCAGCTCTGTGATGCTCGTCCACAACTTCCTGCATTGGGTTCAGTTAGGCTGTCCAGTGTCTGTGTTCAGTCCGTTACAATCATGGCTGAAACCCAGACAGGCTGTCAGGCAGCGTAATAAAGAGAGTGAATCAAAGCGCATCAAATGATCGGTAATTAAAAGGAGAAAAAAGAATAGAATAAATATCTATACTTTTATATTAGACACACATCTGATGCTTGTATTTGCAGCAGCTCCACGTCCACAACTTCACGCATTGGGTTAAAGTAGGCTTTACAGTCTCCTTTACTTCCATTGTTTCTGTTCAGCGGAGGGAACTCAACCAACCCCGTGATGTCAGACACAGCGACATTCCAAGATGGCTGCGCCCTAGGTCTAAAATCTATAGTAAAAGACGCCATTTTCTGCTTAATGTTTACATTAATTGACTTTGTTTAATACATTTTCATTAATGTGGAATCCAATGTAAAACATAAGGTTAACTTGACTGAGTGCTTCATTTACCCTTTAAGTGGTTTTTACTGTAAAAAATATATTATGCATATGTAGAGTCCTCATAAACCACTAATACCAATTTGTGTGTGTGTGTATTTGTGTTTTTGTGACATATCAGGACACAAATGTGAATATGACACATGTATTGTAGGAGATGGTGACTTATGAGGACATTGCGGATGTTGTGGTTCTCAAAGGGCTTATACATAATACAGGGTTAGGGTAGAGCTATAGAATGTCCCCACGACTCATGAAAACAAACCCGTGTTTGTGTGTGTACTTGTTTTTATATCCTGGTGAGGACTTGAACCTGAATACACACAGACTCATTGTCACTGTGGGTACCAAAATTGAGATCCCATGGGTAAACATGCTTATAAATCACACCAAATGAAGTATTTTGATAGTGTAAAAGTGCAGATTGTTTTATGTGAGGGTTGGATTAGGAGTAGGGATGGAGATAAAGCCATTTAAGTGGTTTTTACTGTAAAAAATATATTATGCATATGTAGAGTCCTCATAAACCACTAATACCAATTTGTGTGTGTATAATTGTGTTTTTGTGACATATCAGGACACAAATGTGAATATGACACAGGTATTATAAGAGATGGTGACTTATGAGGACATTGCGGATGTTCTCGTTTCTCAAAAAGCTTATACATAATACTGGATTGGGGTAGAGCTACGGAATGTCCCCACAACTCACGAAAACAAACCTGTGTTTGTGTGTGTGTACTTGTTTTTATATCCTGGTGAGGACTTGAACATGAATACACAGACTCATTGTCACTGTGGGTACCAAAATTGAGATCCCATGGGTAAACTTGCCTATAAATCACACCGAATGAAGTATTTTGATAGTGTAAAAGTGCAGATTGTTTTATGTGAGGGTTGGATTAGGGGTAGGGATGAAGATAAAGCCATATAAGTAGTTTTTACTGTAAGATTTATATATTATGCCTATGTAGAGTCCTTATAAACGATCAATACCAATGTGTGTGTGTATATATTTGTGTTTTTGTGACATAGCAGGACACAAATGTGAATATGACACTGGTATTATGAGAGATGGTGACTTATGAGGACATTGCGGATGGTCTCGTTTCTCAAAAGGCTTATACATAATGCAGGGTTGGAGTAGAGCTATGTAATGTCCTTACAACACACAAAAACAAACCTGTGTTTGTGTGTTTGTGTACTTGTTTTTATATCCTGGTGAGGACTTGAACCTGAATACACACAGGCTCATTGTGTCACCGTGGGTACAAAAATTGAGATCCCATGGGTAAACATGCTTATAAATCACACAGAATGAAGTATTTTGATAGTGTAACAGTGCAGATTGTTTTATGTGAGGGGTGGATTAGGGGTAGGGATGAAGGTAAAGCCATTTAAGTCAGGCATGTCCAAGCTCGGTCCTGGAGGGCCGGTGTCCTGCAAAGTTTAGTTCCAACCCCAATCAGACACACCTGGGCTAGCTAATCAAGCACTTACTAGGCTTTCTAGAAACATCCGTGCAGGTGTGTTGAGGCAAGTTGGAGCTAAAATCTGCAGGACACCGGCCCTCCAGGACCGAGTTTGGACACCCCTGATTTAAGGGGTTTTTACTGTAAAAATTATATATAATGCATATGTAGAGTCCTTATAAACCATCAATACCAACGTGTGTGTGTATATATTTGTTTTTGTGACATATCAGGACACAAATGTGAATATGACACATGTATTGTAGGAGAGGGTGACTTATGAGGACATTGCGGATGTTCTCGTTTCTCAAAAGGCTTATACATAATGCAGGGTTGGGGTAGAGCTATAGAATGTCCCCACAACTCACAAGAACAAACCTGTGTCTGTGTGTGTACTTGTTTTTATATCCTGGTGAGGACTTGAACCTGAATACACACAGACTCATTGTCACTGTGGGTACCAAAATGGAGGTCCCCATGGGTAAACATGCTTCTAAATCACGCAAAATGAAGTATTTTGATCATGTAAATGTGCAGATTGTTTCCTGTGCCGGTTGGGATTAAGGGTAGAGTTGAGGTAGGGGGATTGAAAATACGGTTTGTATAGTAGAAACATCATCAATGAGAGTCTCCACTGAGATACAGGAACAAGTGTGCCTGTATGTGTGTGTGTGTGTGAATAGAGTGAAAAGGGAACATTCCTCTCTCCATCCCACTCGCTCGTCCTCCTCGCTGCCACTCCACCCCCTGCTTCCTTCCTGTTCTTATTTTAGCATCTATTGGATGTTTTTCCCACATCCGGCAACAAAGAGAAGCTTGTGCCATATACCAACTGCATGTTCACACATGGCAAGCATTCAAGGGCACGATCAAATATTTTCATAAATTTGCTGACGGTTCTGGAAGTCCCTCGGCTCTGTTTTTCACTCTCTCTTTGTGTACAGTATGCGTGTGTGATCGGACCATTTATCTGTTCAAGAGCCTGGAGGGAAAGTGATTGTCCAATAAAATAATATTTGTGAAATACATTAAAACGTATAAACGTGAAGGGGTCATTTGATGTGATGTTCATGTTTAGGGGTAGGGTTTGGGGGCATGCCTCCTTTTTTAAATTGTAGGTTTTACATTTTGACGTTTGGTGTGGTGTTATTGGGGCATGCCTACTTTTTAATGATGTAGATTTTAAATGATTTCAGTTTGACGTCTTGCTATTCTCCAATGAGGGTTGAGTTTAGATGTGGGGCTATTGGGGCAAACCTTTTTAAAATCGTAGGTTTTACATTTTCAATCTGGCATCTCGCTCATCCCCAGTGAGGGTTGGGTTTAGGGGTGGGGTTACTGGGCAAAGCCTCCTTTTTTAACTGTAATGTTTACATTTTTGACCTGGTGTCTTGCTATTTCTTAGTGAGGGTTAAGATTAGGGGTGGGATTATTGGGGCAAGCCTCCATTATAAAATTGTAGGTTTTACATTTTCAATTTGACGTTTTGCTATTCCCCAATGAGGGTTGGATTTAGGGGTGGGGTTACTGGGACAAACCTCTTTTTTAAAATCAGAGGCCTTACATTTTCAATTTGACATCTCGCTCATCCCCAGTGAGGGTTGGGTTTAGGGGTGTGGTTATTGGTGCAAACCTTCTTTTTTTTATCGGAATGTTTACATTTTTGACCTGGTGTCTTGCTATTCCTCAGTGAGGGTTGAGATTAGGGGTGGGATTATTGGGGCAAGCCTCCTTTTTCAAATTGTAGGTTTTACATTTTGAATTTGACATCCTGCTATTCCCCAATGAGGGTTAGGTTAAAATGTGGGGTTACTGGGGCAAACCTCCTTTTTAAAATCGTAAATGTTTACATTTTTGACTTGGTGTCTTGCTATTCCCCAATGAGGGTTGATTTTAAGAGTGGGGTTATTGGGGCAAGCCTCTTTTTTAAATTGTAGGTTTATATTTTCAATTTGAGGTCATGCTGTTCCCCACTGAGGGTTGGATTTATGGGTGGGGTTATTGGTGCAAGCCTCCTTTTTAAAATAATAATGTTTACGTTTTTGACCTGGTGTCTTGATATTCCCCAATGAGGGTTGAGTTTCAGGATGGGGTTACTGGGGCATGCCTCCTTTTTAAAATCATAATTTTGACATTTTTTGACCTGGTGTCTTGCTCTCATCCCTAATGATGGTTAAGTTTAGGGGTGGGGTTATTGGGGCATACCTCCTTTTTTATGTAGTAGATTTTATATAATTTCAATTTGACATCTTTCTATTCCCCACTGAGGGTTGGATTTATGGGTGGGGTTATTGGTGCAAGCCTCCTTTTTAAAATAATAATGTTTACGTTTTTGACCTGGTGTCTTGATATTCCCCAATGAGTGTTGAGTTTAAGGGTGGGGTTACTGGGGCATGCCTCCTTTTTAAAATCGTAATTTTGACATTTTTTGACCTGGTGTCTTGCTATTCCTTAGTGAGGGTTTAGATTAGGCGTGGGATTATTGGAGCATGCCTCCTTTTTAAAGTTGTAGGTTTTACAATTTCAATTTGACGACTTGCTATTCCCCAATGCAGGTTGGGTTTAGGGGTGGGGTTACTGGGGCAAGCCTCTTTTTTTAAATCATACATTTTTACATTTTTGACCTGGGGTCTTGCTCTCATCCCCAATGAGGGTTGGATTTAGGGGTGGGGCTACTGGGGCAAAACACCTTTTTAAAATCGTAGGTTTTACATTTTTAATCTGGCATCTTGCTCATCCCCAATGAGCGTTGGGATTATAGAGCAAGCCTCCTTTTTTAAAATCTTCGGTTTTACATTTTCAGTTTGACGTCTTGCTCATCCCCAGTGAGGGTTAAGTTTAGGGGTGGGGTTACTGGGGCCATCCCCCTTTTTAAAATCGTAATTTTGACATTTTTTGACCTGGTGTCTTGAAATTTCCCAATGAAGGTTGGGTTTAGGGGTCGGGTTATTGGGGCAAGCCTCCTTTTTTATAATGTAGATTTTATATAATTTCAATTTGACGTCTTGCTATTCCCCAGTGAGGGTTGGGTTTAGGTGTGGGGCTATTGGGGCAAACCACCTTTTTAAAATCGTAGGTTTTACATTTTCAATCTGAGGTCTTGCTCATCCCCAGTGAGGGTTGGGATTATTGAGCATGCCTCCTTTATAAATTGTAGGTTTTACATTTTCAGTTTGACATCTTGCTATTCCCCAATGAGGGTTGAGTTTAGGGGTTGGGTTATTGGGGCAAACCTCCTTTTTAAGATCGTAATTTTGACATTTTTTGACCTGGTGTCTTGCTATTCCCCAATGAGGGTTGAGTTTAGGGGTTGGGTTATTGGGGCAAGCCTCCTATTTAAGATCGTAATTTTGACATTTTTTGACCCAGTGTCTTGATATTCCCCAGTGAGGGTTAAGTTTAGGGGTTGGGTTATTGGGGCAAACCTCCTTTTTAAGATCGTAATTTTGACATTTTTTGACCCGGTGTCTTGATATTCCCCAGTGAGGGTTAAGTTTAGGGGTTGGGTTATTGGGGCAAGCCTCCTTTTTCAATTTGTAGATATTGTATAATTTCAATTTGATGTCTTGCTATTCCCCATTGTGGGTTGGGGTTAGGGTTGGGGTTATCAGGGCATGCCTCCTTTAAAAAGTTTCACATTTACGATCAGTGTATGAGGCAGCTGCTGCTTGCACTGTGACTTAGGCTTGAGCTATACATTTGATTTGATTATTTTCTAATCGATTGCATATTATGTCTGGACATACCTCTCTAATGCATACTGCAGTCCTTTTTGTCTTGCTCTCTAAGATATTTTACCTGACATTCCATGTGACCAGAAGTGAAGAAACTTTCTTTTTAGGGGGAGGCAAGGTGATGGTTTTTGATTAAAGATTTTGACGGCAAATTAAGTTTTACAAAATAATGAAGTCCACAGACACATCGTTCGAAACAAACACTACAATACACATATAAAAATTAAGAAGAATCAATTTCTATTTAATACAGACTTTAACTTGAAAATATGAATCCTAACAATTAAGCATAAAATACTGTAATTACATTTGAAAAGACATGTTACCTGCAAATTGTTTAAAAAAAAAAGTGTATTTCAGAAGATTGGAGAAGTTATAGTGGGATGAAAATGTACAGCATATGAATGAACTAGGAATTACTGATTTTAAGATGGACAGGAATTTTCACCCCAAGCTCCGTAACAGCCATAAGGAAGCCATAGTGAACTTTGCCTGACATGCCGCTAATAGACTGTTCGTGACAATTCCCCTGCGCTTCTGTCAAGGTTGTGGCCTCGTGGGATACTCTAACCAGTTTGATTAAATAGGAAGTACTTTAAGTGGTTGGGCCTTTGTTGCGAAAGACACGCATGCTGCCTTCAGGCCACTAATCCAGAGATGAATGTGTCATATGAGGCTCCAGCGGATGAATACTTTCTCCTCAGTGTGCATGCTTGCTTAAACACGGTTGTCATGAAGTCTACTGATTTATAATTCAAGGAGACAGGGTTATTATTTTTAAAAGGGCCCCATTATGCTATAACTCCAAATCAGAAGAAGTTGGGACAGTATGGAAAATGCAAATAAAAAGAAAGTAGTGATTTCCAAATTTACTTTGACTTGTATTTCGATGCAGATAACAACAAACATTATTTAATGTGTTCCTCATGATGTATATATATATATATTTAAATAAACACATATTCCAATTTTGTTTCTTGTAAAACATTTAAAGAAAAGTTGGAACAGTGAAGCATTTACCACTTTGTAATGTTGCTGTTCCTTTTCACAACACTTTAAAGACATTTAGGCACTGAAGACACCAAGTGATGAAGTGTTTCAGGTGTAATTTTGTCCCATTCTTCCTGTAATCAAGTCTTAAGATGGGCAACAGTACAGGGCCTTTGTTGTCACATGTTGCGCTTCAAAATGCGCCACACATTCTCTATTGGAGACAGGTCGGGACTGCAGGCAGGCCAGTCAAGTACCTGTATCCTCTTCCTCCACAGTATGTGTGCAGAATGTGGTTTTACTTGAATTTTAGCTAGGACTGATTACTTGTCTTAAATTGCTTCTGTCCAAACTTTTTCTGATTTGAGGGTTTTATATTAAAGGGTGCAGATTTTGTTTTGGAGTTCTCCTACAATACCTTGACACCCAATCTATAATGCCTTGTAGCATCAACTCATGGTGTCTAAACTGGGGTGCGTTTCCCAAAATCATCGTAAGCCAACTAAGGTTACAAACATAATTTGTTGATTTGCCGTTGTCCCCCCAAATTTTTTGCAAACTTCTGCACTGGCAACTACACCTCGGGAGCTGTCGTTAGAAACATAGTTCCTGGCTGTGTTCTATTCCCACTTATCCCCCCTATGCCCTATTCATTTAGAACATTCTAACATTTAAACTCGGAATGATTAAAAATAAAAAAGCATTAAAGTCATCACTCTTAGGGGTAATTTGCTGAATTACAGTTCAGTTTCAGCGATCTTCATGTTTACAGTTGTGCTCCCTTCGCAGTGCACTTTGAAAACATTGATGTCAATTTGAACTTGATGAAAGCTATAGGTGACCTTTTATTTAAAAGTGGAATTTATGTTACGTCTCCAAAGCTTGTAAAACAAAAAACACAGCATACGTTAATGCTTTTAATTTATAGTGGGTTATTTATTAAATATCTGTACTGTATATGACACAGGCCTGTTTGTTAGAACATTTCTGCAGTGGTTTGCATGTGTCAAATTATAAAAGTAGACTTTTAAAAATAAATAAATACATAAATAAACAATATCCTACATAATAATAATAATAATTATAATTATTAATATTATTATTAAGGTATGATTTTTTAATTTCCTAATAAATAATAAATATTAAATTTCATTTCTTAATAAATAGCCTCATTATTTATTTATATGATTTATATATGAGATAAGAATACATGTTAGCTTTTGTAAGTGATTTTATGTTTTAGAATAGATATGTAATATTCTCAATAATATTTGTAAAGGAAGCACAGACCCTATATGTGCCATTTACATTTATTTCAATGGTCACACTTACAATAGGGTTCATTAGTTAATGTTAATCAATGCATTTACTAACATGAATAAACAATGAACAATACATTTACTACAGTATTTGTTCATGTTAGTTAACGTTAGTTAATGAAAATACAGTTCATAGTTCATGTTAACTCGCGGTGCATTAACTAATGTTAACAAGCATAGACTTGGATGTTAATAAAGCATTAGTAAATGTTCAATTATGATTAATAAATGCTGCACAAGTGTTGTTCATGATTAGTTCATGTTAGTAAATGCATTAACTAATGAACCTTATTGGAAAGTGTTACCATTTCAATTAATATGGAAAGCGAGTGCATGTTTTTACAGAAACTAATGTTGTATTTTATTTTATAAATTTTATGAATGCGTGTGCGTGTAAAACAATATAATTTTCACAAAGAAATTATGGGGTTCTTCTCTAAAGAAGTTGTTACTCCACCCCGTTTAGAGCATCATTATGGGTGTTTTACATTATAACTAACATGATTCAAATGATGGATCTGCGACAGAGAAACTACAGTTTACTCGTCACTACATCGTTCTTTTCCCAAACGATGCATCGTACTATGACAGTTCAGCCAAGTTACTGTATGTCGTTGTTTGGGAAACGCACCCCTGGTTGATTCGAGGATCAGGGGTGCGTTTCTTTAAAACGGATGTTTATATCTTCTAAACGCAAATGTTTTGAAGCAAACTAGCTTATAGATATCCTTATGATGAACATGCTGATATTAACATCTGACAAAATGTTATTTTAATTTGATGAGACCTTTAAGTAAATAAATAAACCGATTGTCATGAGTAGGGCCAGACAGAATCTACTGACTTTTTTGCTATTTCTGTGGAGAATTTTGGTAAAAATCTGCGGATTTCTGCAGAATTATTTTGGAAGTATCATAACTAAAACCTTAATGTGAAATAAAAATAATATATTTTCAACTTTAATTTAATGTTTAAAATGCAAATCCAATTAGATTCACATTATTAGGTAAACAAAGCAAGTCTCTCATATAATATATCGGTAACACTTTATAATAACTACACACAATAAATCATCTATTAAGCATTAGCAAATAGTAAATTCATTATCTGTTAAGCATTAACTCTAAATTAATAAGCGTTAGTAAGCAGTTTATAACTGCAGCTACAAATGCTGTATTATTGACTTATAATCATATTTATAATGTGCTTAATAATTGTATTTTCATACTTTGTTAATGATTTATTTTTCATTACTAAATTAATTTTTGCATTATTTATAAACCATTTGTATTTAAGAGTAGTTGAGGGTTTTTAGGATAATTCAGAATGAGTTAGTAAATGATTTATAAACTATTGAAATCAACGTTTATATGTCTTATTATTCAGGCGTATACTAATAGTTAACTAATATGTTAATAAATGCTTTATTAACTCAACTTCATCTAGTTTTGTGACCTAATCGGACTATTTATGCTTTATAAATCCCTTATAAATGACAAATAAAGGCTCAGTTAAATTCTAAACAGGAGAAATGACATTATTCATTCATTTTCATTTAAAGATACACAAATAAAACTGTCCTTCAAATGAAAAATAAATCTTTGCAACCTTATCTAAAATAAAATAACTGTAGAGTTTAAACATTGCATCTTATTAGATTGTTAAATTATTATATTGTTGTTGTTTTATCCAGTTTTATGTCGTATTTTGACACTCCTGTTATTCAGCAATGTTTAAACTTTACAGTCATTTAATTTTTTAGAAAAGATTGCAAAGATTATTGTTCATTTTATACTGAGCCTTTAATTATCATTTATAAGGGATTTCTAAAGCATTAATAGTCCTCACTTTAGATTAGCTGACAAAACTGCATGAAGTTGAGTTAATAAAGCATTTATTAACATATTAGTTAACTATTAGTATACGCCTGAATAATAAGACATATAAACGTTGATTTCAATAGTTTATTAATCATGTACTAACTCATTCTGAATTATCCTAAAAACCCTCAACTACTCTTAAATACAAATGGTTTGTAAATAATGCAATACTTAATTTAGTAATGAAAAATAAATCATTAACAAAGTATGAAAATACGATTATTAAGCAGATTATATAGGTGCTTATAAGTCAAGAATACAGCATTTGTAGCTGCAGTTATAAACTGCTTACTAACGTTTATTAATGTAGAGTTAATGCTTAACAAATAATGAATTCACTATTTGCTAATGCTTAGTAAATGATTTATAGTGTGTAGTTATTATAAAGTGTTACCAATATATCAACTAAAAGACAGAAAATATTACTGTACACACTGTATTCTCAATAAATCAAATGAACATGTTTTCATATTAGTCAATAATATTACTGTACTTAATTTAAAAACTGAATAAATATAGATTTACACACTTTTACACAAGTAAATAAACACAATTAATAATGAGCGGAAAATCTGCGCGCGCAGATTCCGTGTGGGCCTAGTCATGAGGCATTATAAATATCAAGGATATTTTTCTGATCACGTTTTCAGTCAAACAAATGGACATTGCCATTAAAATGTCTCAATTAAAGTGTCATTACTCTGTCAAGTTTTAATAGCATCATTAAAGTTTAATGACATTTTTAATGACAAATTCAGCTTGTATCACTGTAGTTGAGGTTTAAAAAAATGATGACGCAGTTATAAAATTCATGACATATCTATAATGACTTCATGACCATCATGTTTATGACAGATTTATGACAAGTTATGTTGTGTTGGTAATGTCAAATTGTCATGACAAAGATAAAAGCAGGTTATGATGCATTTGTTTGTCAAGTTGTCATAACAAACAATGTCATTTTTGCATTTAAAATGACTGAGGGAATGACACGTAATGACAGTTCTCATAAGGATGCATGAAATCTCAATCACATTCATGACATGTGTCATATTATGATCATGACAGTCTTAAGAACACCCCTCCAAGTAAAGAGTTACCAAAATTATAATAATAATAGTAAAAATACAATGCACAACTGTACATTAATGCTGAGGGTTTGTATTAATGTTTCTGACCACACTCAAAAAAAGATTTTTGCTGCTTGTTCAAACTACTTGTATAAAATGAGCTGAAACAACACAATTCTTGAGATTGTTTTGGGACAACTTAATTGTTTTATGTTCAATCCACTTAAATTTGAGGTAATTTCATCGATTTGTGTTGGTACAAACATGAGTGAATTGTTTTACAATGTAGTTTTGTCCACTGGCTGACTCTCTGTGTTTATGGCAGGCTAATACTCTAATGCTAACACTAATGATAACACTAATGCTAATACTCTCTCAATTTCTCTCTCTCTCTCTCAGTTGTACAGTGTAAAACCACTTTCAGAAAGTAGCTCAGGCAGCTCACACGCAACCAGCCTCGCATGTACAAACATGCACTAATACAGAGAGTTGCTGCAACCTTGAACTCCTCGTGTGGCTATCAGAGCCTGGCTTGGCAGAGTACAGGCGCAGCTGTGCAGCGGTAACACTCCGTACGCATGCTAACACAACTTACATTGAAACTTTGGCTGTGATAAAGAAGTGCACTTAGTTGTACTAAATGAGCGCTTGTACTTTATCTATACAAGCATTAAAAAAGATCATTTTTTAAAGTAATAAAAGGTCACTTGAGAGTACTTAAGAGTGTTAAGAAATAAACACACATGATTTTAAGTACAGCTTTCAGAAGTAAAATCATGCTATCATGACTATCTAAACATTTTAAATCTTTGTTTCAGCAATTTTTTGTTGAACTGAATCCATTATGAATGTAAAATAATGAAAAGATAGACTGTAAAAAATGCCCGTAGTTTTCACGGTAAAAGAATGTAAAAGAGCGAAGGTAAAATACTGTAAATTATAAAACATGAAATTTCAGTTACATTAACAGTTAAATACTGTTAATGTAAATACAGAAAAACGTGGTACTTTTTACAGTATTGGTTTGCTAAACTTACATTATTTTACTGTAACAACCGTTAAAACAACGGTAAAATCTGATGAAACACTAAAAAGTAATTCACTGTATTTTCTACAGATACATACTGTTAAAACTATTGTTTCCCTTGTTTTTTTACAGTAAATCACAATGATATGGTCTACAGGAAAATGTGTGTAATTATATAGAAGTGTGCCATGTTAGGCCTGCACTAGTCTATCCCAGATATTTAATTGCATGATTATTATTTTATGATCTTATATTATATTTTGATTATTATTTATTATTATTATTATTATTATTATTATTATTATTATTATTATTATTATTATTATTATTATTATTATTATTATTATCATTATTATTATTATTATTATTATTATTATTATCATTATTATTATTATTATCATTATTATTATTATCATTATTGTTATTATTATTATTATTATTATCATTATTATTATTATTATTATTATTATCATTATTATTATTATTATTATTATTATTTATTATTATTATTTATTATTATTATTATTATTATTTATTATTATTATTTATTATAATTATTATAATTATTATTATCATTATTATTATTATTATTATTATTATTATTATTATTATTATTATTATTATTATTATTATTATATTCAAGGACTCCTTCAGATTTAGACAGGGTCTAACTGGAAGTGTTTTCAAATACTTAGTTGTTACTGAATGAATAAAAAATTAGCAAATTATATTTTTCGGCCCGTTTCCACTGAGTGGTACGGTACGGTTTGGTTTGGTACGCTTTTATGGCCGTTTCCACTGTCAAAAAGCGTACCGAACCGTACCACTTTTTCGGCACTCTTTCGAAAGGGTACCAAACACGAGAAAGGGTACCAAAAGGCGGAGCCACACGCGCAGCTGAACGCTATTGGTTTACAGAGATCTGTCATTCGCTTACGCAACAAGCCAGAATGAAAACAAAAAACCCGCCATGTTTGAAATACACAGCGAGAGATTTTAGCGGAATTATATATACATATAATAACGAGCCATGGTCGATCTGGGCTCAAACAAACCTTGTTGTCGTCTTGATGAACAGCCACAAATCCAAGAAGAAGAGCAGATTTACCCTGTGCCCCGTAGTTTTTTATGAGCCAGTCTGAGGCGCGAGCGGTTTCGCTTTCTTGCTAGCGTTCGCGCGCGTCTCTAACATTATATCTGAAATGACACACTTCTTGAGCTGATGGTAATAACCTGCGCTTGATTATTGACGTGCTTTTGAAACCCGATCCTGTCAGACACTGACAAACGCGAGAGTGAAGCGTGAAGAAACAAAGGAGAAGCCTGAAAAAAAGGAGCACATAGTTTTTCAGCAAACATGAACAAAATGCCATAGGGAACATTAGATTCTGTTACTTGTGGTTTAACTTGTTCTTAAACTTTTTTAAAGGGATCTATCATGCCCCTTTTTACAAGATGTAAAACGTTTCAGCTCAAAATACCCCACAAGTAATGTTTTCTGACTTTTTGTTGATGAAACCCTTTAAAAACTGACCCTTTTAGACTTTGATCCTAATCGTGCCGTTTTGGTGACTGTCGCTTTAAATTCAAATGAGATGAGGGTGGAGCTATAAATGCCTGTGTGTCAGAATAGCAGCAGATTCAAAAACAACACTAACGTTCTTTGCTAATGAGGGAGAGATGGTCACTAGTGGGCGGGGCTTTCCCCCTCTGATGACACCTACAACAGGAGAATGTCAATCAAAGTCTTGCAGACTGTTTTTAAGTATGATTATATTTACTAAATGCTCCTCTGAGTCATATTCCAGTAGAGTGGCAGCATTATTAGTCGTGAGAGTGCATGAGGATGGTTTTGATAGTATTTTCATTTAATTGTTAAGCAAACCAAGTTAATCTTTTAAAAAACGTGTCTTAACAATGCAACGTGACACGACAGAAACATTTAAATACCAGCCACTGCACTCCCAACAAAACGGTGAAGGCTTTTAATCTAATTAATACATATTAAACCTATTGAACATTATTATTAGTCTACTGAGTTACTGATGTTGCTGTCACAGTTCTGACTTTCATTTTCAAACCGTCTGCTATCTGCTTCTGCTTTCATTAGTATGGCAATAAATGTCACATAAAACGATATTTAAATTCCCATTGGTAGCATTTAACGCTGAATAAAGCCCATAATCAGTACCTGAGGTGATCATTCTCATAATAGTTTATTCTGTTGTTTTGCTGTGGAAATAGAAAGCGCTTCTAAAATATCCAACACAGGCTCATTGTGAAAACGTACCCTCATATATATTTCTGGAGAGCGCGAATTATGTAGCCAGAGCTACTATGGCTGCGTTTTGTCTTAAAAATGAACGCTACGGTGTGAAACGCCACCGCCGATAGCTTCGGTTTCTTTTTCGCACTACCAGCTGACAGCTTACCTCAATGTGGACGGCTTTTCCACTGTTACCAGTTTGCCCAGTAGCTCGCCATGTACGTCGGCGGACTTGAGATGCAGTGCACAGTTGACCGCAATAACAGGGTTTGAGTCCAGCAAAGAACGGTTCCAGAAAGCAAATAAAACAAATATCAAAAAATAAAATAAACAGGTAAATAACAGAGTGAGAACGTGGTAAGATCTGAAAACATGGTGAAAATCAGGCAGCCGTGAGGGCTTTTCTTTTTATGGATTGCTTGTGAAAACAATGTTGGTTGGGCTTAGGGAAGGGGGTGATCGGGTCAATCGGTGCTTTTGAAAACACTCTATTGGTTTTGGGGAAGGAGGAGGGTGGGGGGGATCAGTCGGTCGGTAGGTCGGTAGAGAAATTAGAGATATGAAATGCATACACAGCAGCTTTTGGTGGATTTAAAAAAACAAAAACAAAATACGTACCTCCTAGGATGTATTTGGTGATCTCTAGAAGTGTATATAGGGGTACGTATCAATAATGAGACTGGGTTGCTTTTATCATGGAGTCGCATGTTGTTAGGCCACAGAATTAAGAAGAGTCTTACTGTATTTTTTAATACACAAATGTCTTGTAAATCTACTGTTAGCCTTGCGTGAACACTTCTTAATCTGTTTAGCTTTCACACAAAGCTCTGTTTGTCTTCATCAGTAAACACATGGCCTTCACAACCCATAAAGCCCTATGTTTTTGTTTTTTTTGGTGTCATCCAATCCGTCCTCTGCTAAATTCTCACACTTGCTGTCAAAAGCGAGAGGGTTCTGGCAGCGTGACAGCGCAAGAAAACCCAACAATTTGCTAGCCACAACAATGGCGGGTCACAACCGCTGAATCACTCCGAGCGCACCATCACTCGGAGGGGCAGCTCAGTAAATGGCCGCTTGTTGATGGATGGTGAGGTTAGAAGTTGTTTTGTATGCGTGCCTCTATTTTCCCATGTTCTTGGCTGCGGGTTTTTGTGCGTTCGGCTGCCAAATATTGGCCCGGAATGTCAGAAGTGTGTGGGAGTTGAGCAGAGTTCAGTTCCTACTGCGCATTGTGAAATCATCCCCATAGTGCGCTTCTTTGTTCGACTCGGACTTAACCTAAATGTGCTGCATTGAAAACAAATGTGAAGACGGTCAACTGCTGTTTAAAATAGTCGGCAGCTGAGTCCACGGTAAACTTCATCATTACGACAGTAAGCATTTTTAAACTAGGGAAAGCTCGGGAGAGGGTTTTATGGCTGAGATCCGCATGGCGGGGACTCAGGAGAGGAGCGAGGTCCAAAAATAGCTTGTACTGTTTCTCAATTTTCAGGCTTCATCTATTAAGCGCAGAATGTTCACCATCGTTCTCTTGTTGGTTGTAAAAAGGGAGTTTTGTTGAACGAGCGATCTACAGACATAAACAATGGTGTCTGAGCCCAGAATTAACCCCTTTATCCAACGTTCCCACGGGAGATTAACCGCATGCTGATCTGAAGGATGCAATAGGAGAACTTGAAGAATATGATAAATCCAAAGGTCAAATATTGTCCCGCGTCTTTATTATAGCTTCAATTTGCATAGCATTTGATGATGATTGTTTTCCTGCCTTTGAAGAACTCCTGAAGCAAGAAGTTGAAGTGTTTAAAACTAAAATAATAAAATCACATTGCACTTAATTTAGAGGAAATGTAGAGGTATTTGGAAAATATATGCTTGAATGGTAAACAACCATTTTAGTTAGCAGATATTACTAATATATACAGTCAAGTGAAGTCAGAATTATTCACCCTCCTGTGATATTTTTTTATTTTTTTTATTTTCAAATATTTCACAAACGATGTTTAACAGAGCAAGAAATTTTGCACAGCATTTCCTATAATATTTTTTCTTCTGGAGAAAGTCTTATTTGGTTTATTTTGGCTAGAATAAAAGCAGTTTTGATTTATTTATTTATTTATTTATTTACTTATTTATTTATTCATTCATTTTCTTGTCGGGTTAGTCCCTTTATTAATCCGGGCTTATCAAACTTATCCAGCATGTTTTTATGCAGTGAATGCCCTTTTAGCCGCAACCCATCTCTGGGAAACATCCACACACACTCATTCACACTCATACACAATTTAGCCTACCCAATTCACCTGTACCACATGTCTTGGACTGTGGGGGAAACCGGAGCACCCGGAGGAAACCGCAAACGCAGGGAGAACATGCAAACTTCACACAGAAACGCCAACTGACCCAGCCGCGGCTCGAACCGGTGACCTTCTTGCTGTGAGCTGACAGCACTACCTACTGCGCCACTGCGTCGCCTTATTTATTTATTTATTTAATCATTTTGAGGTTAATATTTATTTAGTTATATTTAATTTATTTTATTATATTTATTTATTTTATCATTTTGAGGTTAATATTATTTATTTATATTTATATTTATTTATTTATATTTATTTATTTATTTATTTATTTCATTTTGAGGTTAATATTTATTTATTTATTTATATTTATTTATATTTATATTTATTTATATTTACATATTTATTTATAGTTATATTTATTTATTTATTTATTTATTTATTTATTTATATTTAATTTATTTTATTATATTTATTTATTTATTTATTTATTTATTTATTTATTTATTTATTTATTTATTTATTTATTTAATCATTTTGAGGTTATATTGCCAGCCCTCTCAACCATGAATGCATGAAAAAGGTCAATGTAATATTTAATTAATTACATAAATTCTGAAAGATTTACATTATCAACACATACTGTACATTGCATGTTTAAAATAGAGGTTTGGAGTTTAATGAGATTTACTGAAGTGCATCGTTTTATTCTGCACAGCCTTCGAGGTTCATTTGCGATCAGCTATGCAGTGTGTGTGTGTGTTTCTAGTGGTTTCATACTGCATTCACATGGGGGAAAAGCTGGTCCTGGATCAGCACAATAGAAGAAAACCTCAATCAGGATTTCCCCCCATGCACACAAATCCTGCTGGGTCGAACTATATGCCTGAAATCATTTAGTGGTCAATAGCAGGGCTTTATCTGAGCCATATGAAGCAGCTGCAGTGTTGAGGGAGAGCCAGATGTGGAGAGCGGGCAGGAAAAAGCTCTACATGCCACAGGAGTCGTCTTCGAAAAACAGGAAGGCAACTTGTTCCCTGCTTATGGGCCGTTTCCTGTGGCAAGAGAGTGGAGGGGGTCGAGTGTGGGCTTTGACATTTCACTGAGAAGGTGCATGGAAGGGGAAAATGACCATTTATGGACAGAAGAGGAAGCTGGGCTGGCCGCTTGGCTGTTTTTGCCCCAATGGCACTTTTATATCAACAAAGCAACTTCGTGTGTCTTCATGTTAGGGAGGTCTTTTTTTAGACTCATAGAAGTTAATTATTTGGGGTTTATAAATTAATTCACTATAAAATGAATTAATTAAAGAAAGAATGAATGAATTCACTGTAAAATGAACAAATGGACAAATTAATTAATAATTTACTAAAATTAACGAATAACCAAATGAATGAACAAATTAATTAATTAATTCACTATAAAATGAATGAATGAATGAATGAATGAATGGATGGATGGATGGATGGATGAACAGATGAATTCACTGTAAAATGAATGAATGAACGAACAAATCAATGCATGGATTAATTATTTTACTGTAAAATGAATGAAATAATTAATTAATTCACTGTAAAATGATAAACAAATAAATAAATGCTAATAATAATAATAATAATAATATATAATAATAAATAAACGAATGAATGAACAAATGAATGAATGATGAAAAAATTCTCACTGTAAAATGAATGAATGAATGGATGGGTGCATAAATGGATGGATGGATGGATGAACAGATGAATTATGTGTAAAATGAATGAATGAACGAATAAATCAATGCCTAAATTAATTAATTCACTGTAAAATGAATGAATGAAATAATTAATTAATTCACTGTAAAATGATAAATGAATAAATAAATTCTAATAATAATAATAATAATAATAATAATATATAATAATAAATAAACGAATGAACGAATGAATGAACAAATGAATGAATGATAAAAAATATCTCACTGTAAAATAAATGAATGAATGAATGAACAAATTATTGAATTACCCAATGAACGAAAAATGAATGAATTAATTCTCTGTAAAATGAATTGAGTAAACAAATGAATAAACAAGGTATTTCACTGTAAAATGAATGAATAAATGAACGAATGAATGAACAAATTATTTAATTCACTTCAAAATGAATTAATAGCTGAATGAATAAATGGACAAATGAATGTACAAATGATTGAATGAATGAATGAATGAATGAATGAATGAATGAATGAATGAATGAATGAATGAATGAATTAATTAATTAATTGACTGCAAAATGAATAAATAGCTGAATGAATAAATGGACAAATGAATGTACAAATGATTGAATGAATGAATGAATTATTAATTAATCCATGAATGAAGGAACAAAAACAGATACAGTGCTGAGCAGAAATGAATACACCCTTTTAAATGTATTTTTTATTTTTTTCATTTCTCTGTGAAAGATACACTGTAAAAAATGCTGGGTTCTACACAATCATGTAGGGGCAACATGAAGGAATTAAGTTCACTTATAAGATTTTAGAAATTTAAGTGGATTGAACATAAAACAATTAAGTTGTCCCAAATCTCAAGAATTGTGTTGTTTCGGCTCATCTTAAATGAGTAGTTTGAGTAGTTTAATGAGTAGTTTAAAATTAATGAATAAATAAATGAATGGATGAATGAACGAATGAACAAATAAATTAATTAATTAATCTCCTGTAAAATGAATGAATGAATAAATGAACAAATGAATGAATCAATCAAATAACAAGTAAATGAACAAATGATTGACTGAATGAACAAAATAATAAATGAATGAATGAAAAAAAGAAAGAATGAATGAACAAATTAATACACGAATGAATGAACAAATTAATTCACTGTAAAATTAATGAATAAGCAAATGAATGGATGAATTAATCAATTCACTGTAAAATGAATGAATAAATAAATGAATGGATGAATGAACGAATGAACAAAGGAATTAATTAATTTCCTGTAAAATGAATGAATGAGTAAATAAACGAACAAATGAATGAATGAATGTAAACACAGCTACAGTGCTCAGCATAACTGAGTACACCTATAAATGAGAACTTTTATCCATTTCTCAGTTAATATACACTGTAATAAAGAGGATCCACACAATTCGTTTATGTTGTCCCATCACAAATCGCTTAAGTTAACAAATTTAAGTGGATTGAATATAGCAAATTAAGTTGTCCCAAAAAAACCCTCAAGATTTGTGTTGATTCAGCTCATTTTAAATAAATAGTTCTGTTTTTTGAGTGTTCCCTTACACAATTCTAATTATATTTGGGAGTTTGTAGCAGCTTAAACACTGAGATCCCTCCACTAGTTAAATTTCATAGCAAAACATTGAACAAAATCCTGTTAACTTGATATTGTGCTGCACCTATAAATGAAAAATGTTTAAGAATCACACACTGAGGCCGCTGTGTGTCACGGCAGGCATTTTGGGATTAATAGTTGCACTTCTGTGCTGGTAATTTAGTGCTGTGTGCAGCAGCTCTGGGTCTGGTCAGCAGTAGATTTGGTTTATCGTAGGGCTCTCACTATTGAAAGACCAAACGCAGCTGTTCCTGCAGCTTAACAGACTGACCTCTGCTGGCATGGCATGAGCTTTAGTGCAGTAATCTGTTACACTTCCTATCAGGCGCAGCTTAAAATATGATTTTCATTTCCCCTCCTGCACACTCAGACGGTCTCATCTAGCAGATTCTTTCTCCGCCTGTCCTCCATCTCTGAGGGTTTGCTAAGGCAAGCATCGCTGTTACCGGTCTTATTGGTTGGGGAATATATAAAGAGTTCAGATGCAAAACCCTCTAAATCTATCAGACCTCTTTTTTGGTAAATGAGCATTTTCTATCAGGCTGCTCTGATTAGATTTAGAAGTTTCATTTCATATGTAATGATAAGGTTATTATCTCGTAAATAAAATAAAAATGTCACTTTTGACAATTCTTTGGTTTTTAACAAGGTACTGTGGATTTTCTTTTGCATCAAAACCAGCTAAATCCACTTCTGCTTTTTTTGCAAAAACCTCTAAATCCACCTATCTGGCAGTGTAACTAAAGATGCACTGAAGATGCATTCAGAAATTATTTTACCAAACATGAAACACATTACACAAACCACCTAAAATACATAAATCTGTCAAGTAAGTGGCGGTTCATTCCACTGTGATAAACCAGGGAAAAAGCAGAAGGTAAATGAATGAATGAAATCTGTCAAGTACGTGCATTAGTCAATAACTTTAAAACTGACATTAAATACATCTTAACAATCTGTTGTCGTTTCTGATATTTGGGATTCAGATGTAATGTTAGTAGAGCATTGTAAACATTGTAAACTAAGCTTGTTAGATTCAAATAATGTAGTGTAAAAACAATGTGAAACATCAACATCTGTGCGTTGTCCATTAATATAAAAAGCTTATAAGAGGTAATATGAAGTCACATAAATAATGTATAGTTTTATACATTATATTTATGTTTTATAAAATAGCTTAAATTAGCAAATAAAACACAAGGTAGGACTATTGGGGAAAAAGGGGATGCCTCACAGACTATTTTAGCTGTCATTCATTCATTCATTCTCACCATACTCATGGTCTTGGTCTCTTGTTTTTCCTCATAGCATCCATACAGGATGAAAGAACGGCATCTTAACTCTGTCTTTCGTGAAATGGAGTTGCCGTTTAATGTATAGTAACTCGGCCTCATTCAAGGTAGCGTCGCTGCGCAAAAAAAAGCATTATGAATCATCTCGTGGTCATGTTTAGGCAAACAAAATCTTACTGAATGCTCATTTTTTGAGATATCAACTTCAAATTTGGAATATAACTTGTTCAGATATTTAGCCTTGATTTTGTTTATGTAATATATTCAAATATTAAGATTTTAATATACAGTCAGCTCCGTAAATATTGGGACATGGACACAATTCTAACATTTGTGGCTCTAAACACCAACACAATGAAATTAAATATGTAGATGCAGATAGTCAGCTTTAATTTGAGGGTATTTACATCCAATTCAGGTGAACGGTGTAGGAATTACAACGGTTTGCCTCCCACTTGTTAAGGGACCAAAAGTAATGGGACAGAATAATAATCATAAATCAAACTCACTTTTTAATACTTGGTTGCAAATCCTTTGCCGTCACTTACAGCTTGAAGTCTGAAATGCATAGACATCACCAGACACTGGGTTTCATCCATGGTGGTGCTCTGCCTGGCCTCTACATCAACTGCCTTCAGTTCCTGCATGTTCTTGGGGCAGTTTCCCTTCAGTTTTGTCTTCAGCAAGTGAAATGCATGCTCAATAGGATTCAGGTCAGGTGATTGACTTGGCCATTGCATAACATTCCATATCTTTCCCTTCAAAAAGGCTTTGGTTGCTTTTGCAGTATGCTTTGGGTCATCGTCCATCTCCACTGTGAAGCACCATCTAGTGAGTTCTGAAGCATTTGGCTTAATATGAGCAGAAAATACTGCCTGAAGCACTTCAGAAATCATCCTGCTGCTTTTGTCAGGAGTCACATCATCAATAAAAACAAGCGAACCAATTCCATTGACAGCCGAACATGCCCACGCCATGACACTACCACCACCATGCTACACTGCTTGAGCAGTTCCTTTCCTTCGCCATACTCTTCTCTTCCCGGCACTCTGGTCAAAGTTGATCTTGATCTCATCTGTCTATAGGATGTTGTTCCAGCACTGTGAAGGCTTTTTTATAACTCTAATCTGGCCTTCCTGGTTTTGAGGCTCACTAATGGTTTACATCTTGTGGTGAACCCTCTGTATTCACTCTGGTGAAGTCTTCTCTTGATTGTTGACTCTAACACACATACACTTACCTCCTGGAGAGTGTTCTTGATCTGGACAACTGTTGTGAAGGATGTTTTCTTCACCAGGGAAAGTATTCTTCGGTCATCGACCACACTTATTTTCGGTGGTCTTCCAGGTCTTTTGGTGTATCTGAGCTCACTGATGCGTTCTTTCTTTTTAGGAATGTTCCTAACAGTTGTTTTGGCCTTGCCTAATGTTTTTGCTATCTCTCTGATGGGTTTGTTTTGTTTTTTTTTCAGCCTAATGATGGCTTGCTTGACTGATAGTGACAGCTCTTTGAATCTCATCTTGAGAGTTGACAGCAACAGATTCCAAATGATAATAACACACTTGAAATTAACACTGGACCTTTTATCTGCTTATTGTAATTTGGATAAGAGGGAATAACTCACACCCGGCCATGGAAAACTGAAAAGCCAATTGTCCCATTACTTTTGGTCCTTTAACAAGTGGGAGGCACATATGCAAACTGCTGTAATTCCTACATTGTTTACCTGAATTGAATATAAATACTCTGTAATTAAAGCTGACAATCTGCAGTTCAGATTGCAGTTCATTAAAATTGTCCCATTACTTTTGGTCCCTTAACAAGTGGGAGGCACATATGCAAACTGCTGTAATTCCTACACCTTTTACCTGATTTGAATGTAAATACTCTGTAATTAAAGCTGACAATCTGCAGTTCAGATTTAGTTCTTTTAAAATTTATTGTGTTGGAGTCAAAAATGTTAGAATTGTGTCAATATCCCAATATTTATGGACCTGACTGGATTAGTATAGTGCGTAAATGTTCATTTTTGGGGGACTATCCCTTTAAGGAGAGTGAAGTGAGGTTGACAAAGAGATTAAACTCTGTTCTCAAGCCTGCTGAGGCGCATTCAGGCAAAAGAGCATCAGTGTCAGAGCTGCCACTAAATGAAAGCTTCTCAGGCCGAGTGGAAGGAAGAGCATCAGAAATCTGGTTGCAGGCTTTTTTTCTGTCTAATCCCAAGCCAGAGAGAAGGGCCAGGTTGGGTCTCTGAAAACGGTGGCTGCTGTGTGTGATAGAAACAATGAAATTAAACACCCAACTAGCGCGAAAGAGCAGGAAATGCCCACCGAACCTGGAGAACAGTGCTCTTTTGTGGCAGCCATTGTAAAGAGATACCATAGGGCTTTTGTTCGGCACGGCTTAAACCCAGCCCTCCTCCCCTTCCAGAGTTTGCAAGCCAGCGGAGCAGCACATTGCCTATATTATACATGCATTTGTCTCTTTTACCAAAGACGCAAATCTGTCATTAGGAGATTCAAGCGTTTATTGCTTTTTTCACTGCGGTGACTTGGGTAAATTGGCTGAAATAATCATAGCACTGTATAATGAGCCACAATTTCGAAGCTTGTAGTAGTGATTATGTACAAGCCAAAGGTGCATTTTTTCCAACATTACCATTTCACTTGAATTTGTGGATTTTAAAGGGGTGGTCCACAGTGTATTTTAAGGCTTAGTTGTGTTTATAAGATGCAAAGCAATGTGTGCTCATGCTTCACTTGTAAAAAATCATATTATTTTTTCATATCTTACTTTAATTATAAACTGCTACTCAGCTAACATGAAAATGACTGTCATATATCCTAGTTCCTCCGAAAGCCCTCCCTAAAGAGAATATGATTGGTTAGCTAACATAATGTGCTGTTATTCAAAGATTGGCTCCATGTCACTAGGAGGAGTCACGCCCCTACAAGCACGCTCTGTGCCTCTGCTGTGTAAATACTGTCAGTCAATGTAACTGTTAGCCATATCAGTTTGAACCTGAATCAGACAATGAAAATTAAAAGGACACAGCTGAACCTCATGCCTCCTCATGCCTGAAGTTTCATTCATATATATTTGGGTTATAAGCATGTGTTAGTAATATGAAACGTTCTCATATCTTTCGCGAGTTGGTTATTTGAGATGTAGAACACACCGAAAGCAACCGCAAAGAGTGAAACTGCAAAGCTGGTGAAGATTGTGTGTGTTTACAGCGATTTGACGGATAAAAATAAATTTGTAGCTAAATTGTTAGTGGTGCCAAACAGCATTTCACGTCGTTTCCATCCTTGTTTACGTCCTTGCCTAAACATACCGTTAACGCTAGGAACTGTGCATGTGATAGATCAATTTTAATAAATAAAAATGCTTACATGTTGTGTCTCACAATCCACAGCTTCGTCTATTATGGTTAGAGCTGCTCCTTCTTTAAGGAGTTTTTAACCGAATCCAGCGCTGAACTGGGAGAGATTCTGGAAGCTGTCCTTTGTCAAATGCTAGAGCTATGTAACATAATTAAAATTGTACTGTAAGCACTTCTCTCTTTGTGTCGTGTCCTTTGGAAGCCTAAATACAGAAACAGATTCTCTATTCTCTGGTATAACATTTCTCTGGCCACGCCCATTCACTGTATACTTTGCTAACTCTGTAAAAACCAATGTCTTCCTTTGCATTGAACTTTGAGCGTCTTACATTCAGAGATGGTATCTCTGCCAGTCAGAGTGTGCCCCAATCTCCGCCTCGACTGCGTCAGATAAACAGCACAGTGACAGACATGAAGGAAGATCATCTCGTCTTCTTTTATAATTGTACTGACGCAGCTGTGGTGATGAATTACAGAGATTTTACTGTCTTTATTACAAACATGCACTGTTTAGAAACATTTTAAACTTGTAAAACTCATTCTTGATCACAGTTGAGGATTATTGATGATCACAGAGCGCTGAACAGATCTTTTATTCACCGTTGCTTTGCGCATTTCCTGTCTTGTTGATATGATTATACGCGTTACTCCAGGGACATGTTAATATGTGGCTGTCAATCAATTTGGTGGGTGGGGAAACCACATTCCTACGTCACGTTGCTGTCGGCCTCAAAATGGGAGGGATTTGTATCCTATTTTAACATCAGGAAATTAAAAATAAGGCTTATGGTCTTTATATCACCCCAATATTACTGTGGACACACTTTACCTACTATACACACAGTTCTGTCCAAACAGCTTACAAAAGATGATTTTCATCATAGGTGCCCTTTAACAAAATTAAAAATATATATTTTTAATTGTAGTTTTACTTTCTTGTTGGGGTCAGCATGTTCAAAATGTTTTTGTTTGTTTGTTTGTTTGTTTGTTTTTTGCGTCTGTTCATTATAGATTATATACTTGCTGTTTTGTGTGTCTCACAGTACCAAGTATAACTGGTGACCTGATGCTTGGATGCGTGTGGTTCCTTGCTGGGGGGATTTTTCATTGACTGTCCTTAGAGTTGAAGGCGATGTAAAGATTGAGGGTGACAACAGTGTCATATCCGGGGCATGCTAAAAAAAAAATGTAAAAGAATTACAGATATGGTCATTGAATGTGACGGCCTGTCAAGGCAAGTTTGATGGACTCTTTAGTGACTCTACAGTGTATGTGTGTGTTCGTGGATTGGGAGGCTGGTGCCGTCACATTGTTTAGCTGTGAGGTCTTGACATGTTAAAGTTGTGTCCTTCTCTCTCAAAGCACCTGCATCACCCCTCATTCATTAAATCACTTAAATCCCAAGTTTTCCTTAAAATTGTAGTCATTGCAGGTCAGCGTAATGATGCGATTTGAATTTCTGTAGACTTTAAAGGCACGAAATGTACGATTTGTATTATTAAAATATCTATAAACCACTAGAACAGTGTTATATATATTCAGCTTAGACGTATGTATTTACATTATACCAAATGTTGTTTCGAAGAATGTTCGAATCCAGTGAAATAAGCTATTTTAATGAGAGCATGAGCATGGATATTTACATTAGATGTCGCCTATGCTATTGTTGTCTATTGGAAGGAATGCATCAATAGAGCCGCCATTTTAGCACAGGGTAGCGTTCGTTTGAAATGAATGTGGGACCAAGGTGCAGTGGAGGACTGGCCATCTAGAGCCAAAGATATATACACATATATACATATATCTATGATCGAGAGTTTTCCCGGTGGTCAGTATGCAAAAAAAAAAAAAAAAGAAATTACAAAAATTATAATTTTACATAACGTTTCTACATCGATGGATAAGTGACCGCACGGGCATTGCCAACAAACAGCAAGTGTGGAAATGTACTATCCACCCATGTTCAAAACACACCCATCTCCTGCTTTCACTTCTAATTCTAACGAAGGGTGCGATTCGTTTGTGAACGAATCTCCGTTATGAACGACTTGTGTTAACCATCGATATCCCTGTGTCTCAATGTGCATTATATTATGTTATATATATATATATATATATATATATATATATATATATATATATATATATTATAACAGAAGCCTAAAATGTATTTAGTATTGTAAAAGAGTGCTTCTTCTTCACATGATAATGAGTGGAATGGCAGATTGTGGCATAATAAAAGCTCAGCTGCTCAGTATGTTAATAAATAAGAAATAAAATGTCATTTTCACCACTAGAGGGTGTGTATTCACCACAAACAAACGCATAGTCTGATGACGGAGTAGTCATGGTAGTTTTGATCTTCATGATATCCTTCAGGACTCCTGCAAATATCAAGTTGATGGTTGAGGAAAAGTATTCGACACTCATTTAGCTTCCACAGCTTTCTGCATTACTCTGCTTCATACTACCATGCTAATAAGTGTTGAATACTTCATCATCAACATAATTTCTGCAGGAGTCCAGTAGGATATAATGAAGACCACAACTCCCATGATTCCACACTCAGTCACCACGTCATCAAACTACGCCTTTGTTTGTTTTGAATACACACCCTCTAGTGGTGAAAATGATATTTTATGTCTCAAAGTCTGCATGAAATGGAAGTTAAGGGCCCTATCATATACCTGGCGCAATGTGGTGCAAGGCGCGATGTAATTGTTGTTTGCTAGTTACAGCTTGGCACAAGAGTCATTTTGACGTGTTGCACCACGCTGTTTAAATAGCATTAAATGCATTTGTGCTCATATGTACGCCCATAGGTGTTCTGGTCTAAAAAAGGAGGCCTGTTGAGGCACATTGCTGGCGCGTTGCTAATTTGAGAAACTATAATAGACTGTTCAACAGACCAGAACAAAGCTGGTCTATTGTCCAGTGCAGAGCGCGTTAGCTGTGCGCCTTGCTTACACATTGCTTAATACAGACAGGGTGTACAGCAATACGCAAATATCTTTACTTATGAAAAATAATTAAAATATTAAGGATATATATAGGATATAATAAGGATATATATAGAATATAAATGTAAAAGATTAAATATTACAAAACATATTATTTTCTAGCCTACATAAATTTAAAAACAATACTTTCATGCCTTCTTCATCTCGGGGGACTTTTTCAGTTTATTCATAACAATTTGCTTTTGTATAATGTTATTATTATTAGCAGTATTATTTATTATATGCATATTTATATTTGTTTTATTAAAAACAAGCTTAGATTTGTCCATCTGGCAGGTTTTAGACCAATGGGGGCACAACATGTGTATTAGGATATAACTCAGGTTTTTGAACACACTTCGTTATTATTGTTCATTTATTCGTTTGCTGTAAATTAGAACTGAATTTAGAAATAGTTTTGAAACAAATCTTTGCGCTTAACAAACTAAATTAAGTATTTATAGGCTAATGGATGTCTGTGCGAGAAGTTTCCCTATTCACGAGAGTGAAAGTGTAAGTAAAGAATGAGGAGGCTCATCTCTCATTCTCGCGCTGTAGATGCTCTGTTTAACTGTTTTCTTGCTAGTGAAGCGTTCAGTTTTTCCACTTACAAAGTCCGCCATGTAATTAACAAATGCGCTATGGCGCGACGCAACTGACTCTTAAAGGGAATGGTAGATGAGACTCTGATTGGTTTATTCTCAAAACACACCTATAACTCATTAAGAGAATAAGCTCAACCCTGTTAGACCATGCGCCACGGCACAAAGCGGATTTTCCGTCCTTAAAATAGCAAAAGTGGATTCTGACACGCCCTTAATGCTTTTGCACCGTGAGCTTTGCACTTTGCGCATGGATCGTCAGAATAGAGCCATAAGATTGTTCTCTTTTCCCATATTGTGACATATATTTGATTGAAACAGTCCTGAAATGAGAAGATAAATATGTAGGGAGGTTCGCATTCATATCTGTTTGTCACACCGTGGCTTTTTATTGTTTGACGCCATCTTGTGAATGAATAATATGTAGGTTAGTATATGCTCCATTCAGCCAGTTTAGTTTCTGTCAGCTTTGTGTTTTTGACTCTCTGGTGCCATCTTGTGACTGAACAATACATAGATTAGTGTATACTCCATCAGCTGTTTTAGTTTCTGCCAGCTTTGCGTTTAATTAAAGAATTAATAAACTATTATAGCTCAGAACAATGTTTTGTGGCAAGTAGCTGTGTAATAAGCAGGATAAAGGACATCTAGGATGGTTGTTTTTACAGAATAAAGCCCTTCACTCTTATACAACAGTACTTCACTTTGCATTGGGTTGCCGATAAGCCTATTGGGCTTTATTCTGTGATAACAACCTCCTGTATGTACTTTATCCCTAACTTAATACATATATGTTTTTAAATATGCTGAAGTTTGTCTCTTTCCTAGAAAAAGTAGCTGCAAACATTTGAGGAAAAGTTGACAAAAACAGCACAAATGTTAAGCTCTTCCTGAAATCATTGCAGAAAATGATTCCTAGAACTGACCGATACTGAGAAGCCCCAGTGAGACCTGCAAACATTACTTAACAATCTGTTTTTTCTTGTGTTTCACACTACGTAACTGACTGCTCCAGCATTTAAAAAAAAAAGGTGCTGAAGACAAACAAATAGCTCTGAATCTCAGGCCTCATGCCACAGAAGGTTTGGTGAAGTGTGTTTTCAAGCCGCCGACAGGGCAAATGAGATGCTGTGAGTTACTGTTTAATAACACGCAGCTCATAGTAAACTCAATGAACGCTTGGCTTCTTCAAAGAAGCGTATGAAGGCCCACTTTTTCCGTCTCTCCTACTTTTCCTTCGAGGCTTCCGTGATGAAGCTGCGCATTTCTCTTCTCTCTCCTCAATTGCTGCTGATCTTTCTATTCTTTTCCTCCATTTCTTCTCTCCAGGGAACTGCCTCGATCTCTGAGAGAGAGAATGTTCTGCTCTTTTTCGAAGTGCCGCTGCAGGCATCTCTCTTATTTAGTATGCACACGTACATACATCACACCGTTGTATCAGAGATGTGTAGCGTATATATATATATATATATATATATATATATATATATATATATATATATATATATATATATATATATATATATATATATATATACCTAAAATTGGATTACACACTGTAAATAATGTCAGTGATTACAGTGATTACACAATGACCACCACTAGCCTAAACATTGATACAAGGCAGGCTGGATCCATGCTTTCATGTTGTTGACGTCAAATTCTGACCCTACCATCTGAACGTCACAGCAGAAATCGAGACTCATCAGACCAGGCAACATTTTTCCAATCTTCTATTGTCCAATTTTGATGAGCCTATGTGAATTGTAGACTCAGTTTCCTGTTCTTAGCTGACAGGAGCGGCACCCAGTGTGTCTTCTGCTGCTGTAGCCCATCCGCCCCAAGGTTCGACGTGCGTTCAGAGATGCTCTTCTGCATACCTCGGTTGTAACAAGTGGTTATTTGAGTTACTTTTCTATCAGCTTGAACCAGTCTGGCCATTCTCCTCTGACCTCTGGCATCAACAAGGCATTTGCCCCCACAGAACTGCAGCTCACAGGATATTTCTCTTTTTCAGACCATTCTCTGTAAACCCTAGAGATGGTTGTGCATGAAAATCCCAGTAGATCAGCAGTTTCTGAAATACTCAGACCAGCCCGTCTGGCACCAACAACCATGTCGCGTTTAAAGTCCCTTAAATCCCCTTTCTTCCTCATTCTGATGCTTGGTTTGAACTGCAGCAGATCGTCTTGACCATGTCTACATGCCTAAATGCATTGAGTTGCTTCCCTGTGATTGGCTGATTAGAAATTTGCGTTAACGAGCAGTTGGACAGGTGTACCTAATAAAGTGACTGGTCAGTGTATATACACAGTACAGTATATGGAAAATAACTTTCTATAATGTTATAAAAGTAGATGAGATGTGTGATACATTTATGTGGCAAGCATTTGTGTGCTGTACACATAGGTTGTTTATCCAAATCCAAACAGAGGGGCTTTTACTATCTTTATACTCGCCTCCTCAGTAGGTGCTGTTTTGCTATTGGCTAGACAACACCCAATGAGAATCTTAACATGTGCCATTGTTTTTTAGTCATTGATAGTGTTTTATAGTCTAAATGTTTGCATCTTGACATCTATTTTATATATATTAGTATGATCATCATGTAAATGATCTTTTTAAAATTCTTAAAAAAATAGCATTTTAGGAAAGACTGCCGTTATCTCAATACTTAGCAACATTGACTTCCCACAGCATATTTAACATGGTGAGCTTTTATTTTGGGATAATATTTGTGAAATGATTTAATCTTTTGTTCAAATACTGTCAAGTTAGCCAAACATAAAATGATTCTAGCTCACACTGGCTTCCCGAATGCATGTTAAACTCATCGCACTTACAAAGGTGGAGTTAATAAGAAACAGTTTTGGGATATATTGACGTTTGTGGATTTATTTTGATTGATGTTGTAATGCTATGCTTGTTTTTT